>NW_007727624.1:172637-207114 GCF_000696425.1 Galeopterus variegatus | reverse complement strand
TCTTAAAAGACAAGCAGTCCAGCAATCCGATTACTGCCAAAAAAGAGAAGAAGGGTTACAGATCAAGTGTCTTAACCCATTAAACTGGCTTACACCTACAAGTCCTGCATTGTCCTAGTGTTTCATTTCCATTTTTCCTCAGGAAAACACCAGAGTTAGCTTGTGCAAAATTAAGAGTCCTTCCTAATTAGTTACTAGTTATTTTTTTTAATTCTAATGACCAAGACAGGCACTTTAAACATTTCTGAAGCTGCAATGACTGTGGCCAGGCTCTAGGTCCCATTAGACCAGACTCCAAATTCTCTCTTTGGGAGAATCCTGATGTCCTGCCTCTGGGGGTGGGTGGATGACCTTTACTCTGACTTGAGCCTTGTTGGGTCCCTTCACCTTCAGCCTGGCTGATGAATGATGCATTTGGCACTGGTTCCCTCATCACACAAGGGCCCCACCATGTACCTGCCATGGGGTATCACCTGGAACTCCTGGCAGCCCACGTTGCTCCAAAACTGAGCCGGGAAAAGGAATTTATGGATGACACTGAGGGATGTGCTTCCTCTGGGTCATACCATCTCAACAGCACCACAGATGGCAGGGCTTGGAAGGTCCTTAGAGGTCATCTCCTCTTACCCCTCAATTCACAGAAGGGGAAACTGAGCTCGGCAAGTGACACCCCCACGCAGCCAGTTAAACAGCAGTCATGCTGTTCTAATGGGACCTAGAGCATGGCCATAGTCATTGTAGCTTCATAAATGTTTAAAGTGCCTGTGTTGGTCATTAGAATAAAAAAAAAAAAAAAACCAGTAAAGAATGTGCAAAATTAAGGTGGCTCCCAGCTCTTCATCCTTCCACCTGTGCCTGCTCACCTTTCCCCTGTGCTGTCCAGGAACCTCCCCTCTATGCATTTTCTCCTTCTGCTGCTCCTATGACTCCTCTACCGCTTCCCCATTCTTTGTGCCTGGCAGGGACCCCAGTGCTTTCCAAACAAGGTTTCCCCAACTTGATCCAGCCACCCCATGGGATTGGCTCCCACCTGTCACCTCACAGACAGAGCAGGTGTACATGGAGTGCATCCCCAGGATGCCATGCAGACATGTGGCTGAGATGGGCCTGTAACTAATAGTGGGCAGTTTCTGATGTGGCCTCAGAGCCAGAACCAGACAGTGAGCCCCTTCCTCACCTGCCCCTATTACAGGGGCCCACGCGGCAGGTGGAGCCAGCAGCGACCACATGCAGGTGGGCCTAGCAGGCCTCCACCTCACACAGGATGCTCACAACCCCAGAGGCTTAGGAAGGTGAGTCAACACTCCAATTCAGGGCATGCCCTCTGCCACATGTCCCCAAATGTCTGATTTGGGTGCCAACCTAAAAACCAGCTCCAAACGACTTCACACCTCTCCATCCGGCCCAGAAGACACTTTTAAGGCCTAGAGTTAGGCTAACACCTATGGAATTTAAAATGTTCTCGTAGCCACACTGACAAAAGAAAAAAGAAACAGGTGACATTAATTTTAATAGCATTTTATCTAACTCAATATATCCAAAATATTGTCATTTCAACATGTAATCAATATAAAAATTTTACATGCTTCTCTTCATATGCAGTCTTAGAAATCTGGCGTGTATTTCACAGGCACAGCACATAGCTGCGTGTGGACCACCCACACTGCAAGTGCTCAGGAGCCACAGTGGGTTGGTGAGAGCGCAGGTCTAGACAGAACATGACAGCGTCTGAAAGGATAGTGTGGTCAGGCGAGGAGAACCATGAACCATAAAACATTAGAGCCAATCTGAGTGGGGAGCAGGGAATAATTAGCAGGGGTTCTGAGGGAGACTTTGAGGCCTGGAAATGTCCCATGTCTTGATCTGGGTGGTGTTTGCACAGGTGTGCATGATGAAAATTCAAAATATACAAAAATTCATCAAGCTATACTCCTAAGATTTGTGCATTTTCCTTTATGTAAATTATACTTTGGTTAATTTTTTTAAAAAGGAGAAAAAAATGGAACTGAAAGAAAGCCCTTGAAACCCTGCCATTCACCCCCTCATCTGATAGAGGACCAGCCAGGCACCCGAAGAGGGGAAGCAATTCGTCCCAGGGCACACAGCAACTTCATGGCGGGGGCCCTGGGGACACATCCCTGGAAGCACTAGGCCTGTCCCCTCTCCTCTGCATCCTGCCTCTGTGGACTGCTCTACACTGTCTGTCCCTCCTGCATCAATAGTCGCAAGGCTGCTGAAGCAACCTGTCAAAGACAATATGCGCCAGTCTGGGGTCCTTGTCACCTGTGGCTCTAGCAAGATCTTTGTTTTGTCTAGAAACACTGTGTCCTCTCTGATAGCTCCCAGACAAGGGACTTTTCCCTTTTTTTTGCCACAGCAGGACTTTTCAAAGGAAGAGACCTCATCCAGGTGAGTCTGACTCCAAGGGGCTTAGGCCACCATCAGAATGGCTTGGAAACAGGCAACCACCAAGGCGAGGACAAGTTTGGTCCCTGTGACTTTTCTCAAGTGCACATATGTTAATGCCTCAAAGTTGTAAAACAAACCTCAGTTTGTTTTCCCGATCAAGGTGATTGTAGGGATGAGGGTCAGGAACCAGGGATCTGTACATAGTCATGTATTTGCAAGCCTGGTTTAAAAAGTACATAAACATTTTTCTATCCTTGGTTTTAAATTATCCCTTTTTTTTTAAAGGGCTCCCAACTGCCTGGGCTTAAACCCCAGCTTTAGGCTTAAGGTGTGCTAGGAGTAGGTTTAGGCCAAATACAAATAGGGACGGTTGTCCATGCACATCTGCAGCAGCCTGGCCCACCCGTGAGCTCAGCCTCCCTGAGTCTCAGCCTCCTCATCTGCAAACCCGTTTGCAGTAATAACAGCACCTATGTCCTAAGACTGTTGTGAGGATCTTATGAGCTTGCAAAAGGCTTGGCCATTTGATGAGTCTGCCAGGCACAGAGTAAGTGCTCAATAATCATTAGATAATATTTTATTTATTTATTTATTTTGCAGCTGGCCAGAACAGGGATCGAACCCTGGACCCTGGTGTTATCAGCACCACAATCTAACCAAATGAGCTAACTGGCCAGCCTCAGATATTTTAAATGATCATGAGTTCACCCTCATTCTCAAGATTGTTAGGGGAGTTTGAGATACAAAGTTGTTTTCTGAAATGCTCAGAGTGAAAGGTCAGGCAGCGGCTGGTTCCTCTTCTCTCCATCCCTGATGTTTATTTTTTAATGAAGGGAAATCCCGGGAATTCCTCTGAATAACCAAGGCAGCAATACTGGCACGTCCCTCACCCTTGCAGGGAGAAGATGCAAATCCAGCTGCAAATCCAAAATCTGGGCCGCAGGTTAGTTACAGGAGGACAGAGAGAATACCTGTCACGGTGGGAGTGTCAGGTCTTCTGCTGAGAATGCTTGGACTATGGAGTGTTCCTAACCAACGTGGAAAATGTGGGTGCAGGGAAGTTCTGGGAAGGAAGAAGTGAGCGAGGGGTCTTTGATGGTTAAGTTTGTGATGTTGGGAATGTATACTTTTTACAGAGTGGGGCCAGGGAAGAAAGGCAATCTTCATTGTATTCAAAGGCAATGAGAGCTAACGTAATTCATTCTCACACACACGTGTTTATCGAACACTTATTACACGTCACACTCTCCTAGGCCCTGAGAAGTCAAAATTCTGGTACTTACAGGTCTCTCTGAGGGTCTGAGAACAGAAAAAGAGAAGCAGGGAGCTCTAAAATGCCCTGAAGGAAGCATTCAATGACTCCGGGCTCTGGTTTCCATCTCCATGAAAGAAGGCCAGACAAAAGGGTCTCCCTGTTCCCCACCCCAGGCCTTTCCTCCAGGGATCTATGCCTAAGCCTCTAGAGCACATGGACATTGGACAAAGTTCCACTGCAGACACCAGAACCCAAGGGGCTATGGGAAAAACTGGCACAGAAAAGTCAAGTTTGGGATCAGAGCATGGCTCTCAAAATGAAGGCTGTGTGCTCGCTTCAGGCTCGTCCCCGATCCCTTGCGAAACAGCATGGGGGATAGAATCTCTTCCCCCAACATGCATTGAGTGAGGCGGGGGGTAGACAAGACACATGCTGGCCACAGTAATGTGTCTTTTCCCTAAGTAGGTGAAGATTAATTATAAACCAAAGACCCCAGAGTGCTGAAGAAAAGGAGTCGGTTCCCAGCATCCTGCATCTTGCCAGGAGAAAGGGAAACCTCCAAGGAACACGAGCCATGTAAAAATGCACAATCACCAAACCTGCTGGGCACTCAGCTGCCACCCACCCGGGCCTCCCACACTTCCCCTCCTACAACTATTCTAAAGTGCTGCAAGGCCAAGGTTTAAAAAGTCTTACCGGCAAGGTGTAATTTACTCAGAAAAAGCAGGCACTTTTAATAGGCATGAGTCCTCACAGAGAAAGGGAATAAACAGATCAAAATGGTATGGCCTAAAAGGGAATAAACAGATCAAAATGGTATGGCCTAGCACCTGACAGATTCAGGAACAAAGGCACCTGCGTCACCCTTACAGCTCAGAGGTGGCACAACCCTGCTTCTCTAGGAGAGAACAAAGGACAAGACAGAGGCATAGGGCCACAGTATAGTGCGCACAGGGTGATCACCTAATGCAGATGGGTGGCAGGAAGGCATGACACCCTAACAGCATGCCAGGAGTAGGTCTGGGACCAAACCAAGTAAGGAGAGTTGTCCATATGCCAGGAATCCTGACCCTTGAGGGCCACCCTTCTCTTTAGCATTCGGGCAACAGCCTGAAGTCTGCTTTCTTGACTCTCCACTTTCCTGACCACAGCCATTTATAGAAGTCCCAGCTCCACTTTGCCTGATTTCTGCCTGCTGCTTCACCTAGATCAAGGAGACAAGAACGTGGAAAACATACTCCACTCTCCCCTCCTGTATCCATGGCAGACATCGTAAATCACAAATACTTTTCCCACCGAGTCCAGACCTAACCTCAGAATCCTTCTTAACCCACGGCTCCAAATAGTCCCTGCCTGTTGCTCAGTTGACAAGCTACAGATTAAGTCCAGGTTTAGGTCTTCAACTTCTGCCCACTTAAAACTGTGCCTAGATGTAGATGTCTTGTTCCTCGGCCACATCCACATTTGGGAATTTTTCCCAAAGAAATAATTGCACAGAATTTTTTTTAAATGACAGCACATATACTCAAAGATGCTCACTATCAATAAATACCAGATTGCTTGAACTTTTCAACAAAAGTTGAATAAGTAAATAGTGTCTACATTGAACACTTTATACACACCAGACACTTACTTTTTTGACAATTCTGCTAGTTAGATACTATCATCCCAATTTTTCAGATGAGGAAATTGAGGCTCAGGGAGGCAAAGTTGCCAGAAAAGGGTCACACATATAACTTCAGGCCAAGGTCTTTCCCAAGAGAAGGGACATGCACACGTGTACACACACATGCAGATATGCACACATGCACAAACACAGGGGGTAACACAGGCTTACCTATGTTGTACCACATCCACTCACTAAATAGCATTTGGCCATCAAAATTATGAAAACTGAGGGCCGGCCCGGTGGCGCACTGGAGAGTGCACCACTTGGGAGTGCGGCGGCGCTCCCGCCAAGGGTTCGGATCCCATGTGGAGACCGGTTCCCGCTCACTGGCTGAGCGCGGTGCGGGCGCAACACCGAGGGTTGCGATCCCATTACCAGTCAGTAAAAAAGACAAAAAGGAAAAAAAAAATTATGAAAACTGAGGATGGACACACGCATGAAATGTTAGATGAAAGGACATGAGTTGTGTCTGTGCTGGTAAAGGCTATGTAAAAACACGTACCCATGAGGCAAAGGCTCAGAGGTGAGCAGAAATCTGTATGAGGTGGAGACTACAGCTGATCATTCTTTAGTTCATTTTGTCTGAACACTTTTTAAAAACCGTAGTGACCAGGAATTTAAAAAAAAAAAAAACACCATGGGGAGAAGACGGAGACCATGCAGCTTGTTCCAGAAGGAAATCTCAAAATGCGGAATTTCCAGGGACAAATCATGGCCAGAGGAGGAGAAAGAGGGGCAGTGGTGTAGGCAGAGGCAGCAAAAGGGAGGAAAGAATCTCACAGTGACAAGATTTCAAGAGCACAGTGAGCCTCCAGCCTGCCCGTCTTGGGAAACTCATTCACACATGAAGACCCTCCAGATGCATTTCTTCAGGCTCCACCAGTGAAGCTCTGTGCATGCTCAGATCCAGCGTCCCACAGCACAGCAACTGCATGCCGTCTGGCTGTGTCAGGAATCACCGCATCGGGCGGCAGGACGCCAGTGGCTGCTAGGTGAGCCAGGCAGGCACCATGCCAAGGCAGGCTGGCCAAGGCCTGGGGCCAGATCTGGAGTTTCATGAAAGGTAGCCAGGCCACAGCCCATAGGGCAGAAGTGTTTGCTTCTTACAGCGGCTTCATTTACACGTCAGGCCCAAACTCAGAGTGTTTAAAGTCTTTCCAGGGCTTTCACAGCCCTCCAACAAAGCCCCACCTTTACAGTGGTCTCCAATACCCTGCCACCCACCTCTGCCTCGACGCTCACCTTGGCCCAAGGACTCGGCCTCTCCCAGCCTCAGATTCTGCATCTGTGTATTGGGGTAATTACAGCACCTGGCTCCTGGATGAACACGTCTGGACCTCCATACAAGATACCTGGTGCCCTGTTCACAGCTACTTGGGAGCTTTTTATTTTCCAATCAGGCAGCGTGTGTTTTAAAAATACACGACATGAGCACCAAGAAGCTCTATTGCCTGAGCCCAGGGCCAGGTGAAAGGCTTCAGGATGGACAAATAGGCCCTCCTGGTTTTGAGAACAGAAGCCTTTCCATGAACCCCTGTCTTGAAAAAGCGTAAACACTCCACGTAAAACAGTTGAAGCCCTCGGAGAGCAATGCAGAGTCCAGGGACAGTCCCAGGTGCCAAGTGGGACCAATGCTTTGCGAGGAGTGCAGTGGCTCCATAAACCTCCTTACGTGGAGGTAGGTAGGTTCTCTCAGCTGCCCCAACCAGCTCTCATTTCTGCTTTTTATTGAAACAAAAACAGGGCTTTGGGGAATTCCAATTCAACCACTGAATCCCTCCTGAAGTATAACTGGTTTCCACAATCCAATTCAACCCAAAGAACAGTTAGTGAGCAATTACTAGCTTCTGTCCTAGGAATACACAAAGAGCCTATGTGAAGAAGTCAATCTGTCCACTTCTTCATTTTTTAGCACTTGCTATGTGCCAGGCATAGAACTCTTCCAGGCACTAGGAGTACTATGTAATAAAGCAGCTGCAGCTCCTGACCTCAAGGAGATTACTTTCTAGCTGGGCACTTAATTATGAATCCTAGAGTCTGGACCGTAATAGAATCAGATACAGAAGCCATTAACTCCAAGTGAGGCTGGTAGGGGAATGGGGTAAAGAATCAGGGTTTTGAAGTATGAACAGGAGTTCACCAGGCACCAAAATGGAGAGACCCCTTTCATATCTGCTGCTTTTCTTTAACACTTCCAACAACTTTGTGAAAATGTACATCCTCTCTTTCTAAGTGAGAACTAAGATTCTAGAGATAAAATTACTTGCCCAAGGTCCTGAAACTATGAGTTAAACTTGAGCTAGAATATTGACTTGGCTCACTTCCCCAAAAGCCCATGACCTTTTCCATTTGGCACAGCCGTATTTTTTTTTAAAGTATAAAGTAATGATGCTCAGTTTCCATTTTTTAAAAAAGTTTCCACCATCAAGAAAGATTGAGAACTGGTACGTTTAAAAATAAGTGTGCTGCGCAAATCTACAAGAGTACAAGTTTCCAAATGCACATGGCCTCAGTATAAAGTAACGATGCTCAGTTTCCATTTTTTAAAAAAGTTTCCACCATCAAGAAAGATTGAGAACTGGTACATTTAAAAATAAGTGTGCTGCGCAAATCTACAAGAGTACAAGTTTCCAAATGCACATGGCCTCAGAGCAGTTCACTCGGTGCTGAAAGACGCTGGGAAATACACGGTGCGGGCAAGTGTCTGAGCCGAGCGCTGAGGCCACACCGCCTGGACTGCAGCCAGAGCACCACCAGATCTGGGACTGGGAGCATGTGCCTCAACTCCCCTGGGCCTCAGGCTCCTCATCTGTAACATGGGGAGAGGACCAGGCCTTATGAAGCATAGATGATTTAATACGTGGACAGTCCTTACAAGAGCGTTAGACCCAGAGTAGGGACACAATAAAACTACCGTTACTCATAGTATTACCACATTGGTACACTAAAGAGGTCCTCAGAGGGGAGAGACGGGTACACGTGGCCCTGGAGGGGGGAAGGTGTTACAGAACTTGTCAGTCCTGCTCCTGGGGTTTAGAAGCCTCAGAATAGACACTCATCTGTATTTCCGCACCGTCACTGGAATATATCTGTCCTCCCATCCCCACTTCTCCTAGGAGGAAACTTGCTCCACCAGGTCTCTTTTCCTGATGCTAAAAGCTGACATGTACCCTCTGATCACTTGGTTCTGTGACTATTCATATTATGTTAAAGAATAAATAAAACAAGCACATGAATAAAACCGTTTTGCAAGACAAGCATGATGCGTCACTGACCAAGTCTGGCTCTAAATTGAGAGGCCTGGCCCTGGCCCTGGTCAGTCTCTGTCACTGGCCACGGCAACGTGCCCACAATCCTCCAGAGACACAAGAACAATGGGGCTGGTGTTTTGTCCCAGGCGGCAGCCAGGCTCTTCCGCAGCAGACACGGCCGGGCGAAGCGGTCGAGCGTGCTGTGCACTCAGCGCATTCCCTGGACTCATGTCTGGCCGACATAGCCGCCCAGCCCGGCTCACCCGGTGGCCCCTGCTGCTGTGGCCTTGACGGCATTCATCTTGTTTTGTCTTGTTCCCCAAGCAACAGACGTGGCTCAGTTTCTCAGCCTGGATCTGAATACAGACCCAACAGACTCAGAGCCGAACCTCTGACTTCTACCTCTCCTGGCTCCAGCCCCAGCCCTGCCGCTGTTAGTTGTGGGTTTGGGACAAGTCCTCTCACTGCTCTGGGCCTCAGTTTCCCTGTATGCCAATGCATCTAGGTGGCAGGCCACAGATACAGCACAAGTTGTCAGCACTGGAAAGTGTGAGTAAGGCCAGGACCTCCCTGTGTTGCTGATGGCTCTAACCTTGGCCTGGGCCATATGCCAGACAAGCAGACAAGACAGGTGAACGAGATCCATGCCCCATGCCCTGGGCTCAACAACAAGTCTACCATCTCCTACAGAAATGATCCACAATGAAGAAGTGTTTAAATGTTTTCTGCACAAGCTGCACAGCACGGTATTGCCTATAAAAGGGAAAACTGCAAATGACAGCTACTATTTTCAGGGTCATTACCAGACTGTTCTAAGCACTTTCCCTATATTTGCTCATTTAATCCCCACGACAACCCTAAGAGGTACATATTATATCACCCCTATTTTACATACCAGGTTCCTGAAGCCCAGAGAGAGTAAGCAATGTGCCCAAGGCCACGCAGTAAGTGATGAAGCTGAAATTTGAACCCACACCATCTGGCTCAAAAGTCTACACTCCGGACCACTGCACTACATTCCTCTTTGTCAAAGTAAAATAAGGTTCTTTTTTTTTTTTTCCTTTTTGTCTTTTTTTCGTGTCCGGCAACGGATCGCAACCCTCAGTGTCGCCCCCGTACCGGACCGGACCGGACCGGCAACGGGATCGCAACCCTCGGTGTTGCGCCCACACCTCGCTCAGCCAGTGAGCGGGAACCGGTCTGTATGTGGGATCTGAACCCTCGGCGGGAGCGCGGTGCGCCACCGGGCCGGCCCCAAAATAAGGTTCTTTTAAAGGTAAAATTCTGTTATAAATAAATCACCCCATTTTAAAAAAGAAAAACAAAAAGAAAAATTTTCAGAATATGCCAAAACAGAATATGACACAGTAAGTCAACTCATCTAATTCCTCATTTTACAAATGGGGAAACTGAGGCCCAGGGGGTGGGGGAGTGTCTTGCTCATGGTCAGGTAGGTAGTTAGTGGCATGAAAACCCCCCTTCTTGATTCTGGCTACTGTACATCAACAACGAAGCAATGAATTTATACTCTCCATGTTTCACATAAGGATGTGGGTGTATTACTTTTATTACCATAAAAGCTGAGGGTTTATTAATAATCTTAAACTAAAAGTCAATCCACTTATTGTCCACGTGGAAATAGTGGCAAAAGGCCGCTGGGGAAGTGATCTTGTCCCCAAGAAATGGAATCCAGAATGGCCTATGTGAGAGGTCCCTGAATAACATTTGGCCCGAGTCCCCCTTAAACAGAGGGGAAAGCTGATACAGGTGCCAGTCACTGCATGTAGAAAGATACCATGCCACCAGCATCTTTGTAACCCAAATGCCTCTATTTGCAGCTATCGTATAAACGTGCGGTCTTGCAGCAGCTTCAGATGTTGAACACATTTAAGCACGGCGGTGGAAAATGCAAAGATAATGGGCAGCATATAATACTGCACCTGCAATTCAGGACGGCGTCCAGGCTCCCCCACCGGAGTGGACATCTGTGCTTTTCATCTAGCCACATCCCTTTCTTTTAACTGCTGGGGTCATGCTGGAGCCGCCAATCATGAAACCCCGCCTCCCTGCATGTGACCTAAGCTGAACCAATCGGGGCCCTCTTGAGGGACTGACTGACACTGAGGGAAGAGGCCTCCCTCTTCTTCTGGGATCTAGATCCAGGAGGACCACTGTGGCCTGGACCATTTCTGGTGTTATGCAGAGGCTGCCTGAGGCCAAACCCAGAGGATAACAGAACTGGGAGATGAGATGAAAATACTGCTTGAGCCTGGATCCAGCCACGCCTATAGCCAAAACCTCTGCGCTTCTCAGTTCCCAGAGCCTGGTAATTCCCCTGTTTGCTTCAATGTATGTGAGCTTGCAAATGAACATATTATAACTACTATTTCCACCTAAAGATTCCCACCAGAGAATCAATTTCCCCAAACCACCCTCAGTCACTGGCCCACTTAACCAAACTGAAAAGAGTTCTGAATTGGAAGAAACCCTGCAGACTGCTTAGGGGGTACAAGGTTTCCTTTGGGATGATGAAAGAGTTCTGAAACTAGATAGTGGTGATGGCTGCACAACAGTGTGGATGTGCTTAATGCCATGGAATTGTACATTTTACAACCATTAAAATGGTACATTTTATGTTATTGTACTTTACCACAATTTTTAAAATGGAAAGCAAAAAGGAAGTGAAGATTTCAAAGACTGTGTCCACTGGATGCATCCTGACAAGCAGCCTCCCCCTTATTGTCCCCTCTGCTCCTGGGCACGCCCAAGATGGCATAGGTGGGCAGAACTCAGCAGGAGAGCTTTGGCCATGGGACGTGCACCCATTTGCAGATTTCATTCTCCTGCCACACAGAAAACTCTGAAAGCTAGTTAACCAATAAAAGCCAATTGGCTGGGAGAAAAATAGCCTGTAGGGCTGCAGCTTTCCAAAGGAAGGGTTCCAGCGCCAGACAGGGTGCAGACAGGAGGGCTAACAGTAATGCTGATTGAGATGTGAAATCAGTGACATTTAAAATTGAGCACTCACTCGGTTCCAGGCATAGCGCTAACCCTTTCAACAGGCAATCTGACAACCCATACCTTTTAGAAATGATTATCATGCCTATTAATTCTGAAACCCCACCTCCTGAGAATGTATTCTAAAAGGACTAATTTAGCAAAAGAGAAAAGAGCTGTGCGTATTAAGTTGTTCGTTGGAACATTATTTATAAAAATAAAAATTGGAAGCAACTCAGGAGGCCGAGAACAGGCAAACATTCAGTACATTATAGCCCACTTGTGAAATGGGGCCCTCCGCTACCAGAGAGACGTTGATTTCAAAGTCTGTGCAGCCACATAACTTGTGAAATTATGTTAGCCCAAAAAACAGCAGCAGCAGCAGACGCAGCAGACTAGGGCAAGGTCTGCAGGCCGTGACCACAGTGATGCAGAAGGCGGCGGGGAGCCCGGCATGGGGGAGCTGCTGGGGAGACCCAAAACAGCAGTGACAGTGGAACTGACAGTGGGACAGCAGGAATTTATTACTTCCTACTGTTATTTTCTAAGTAGAAGATTTATTTTGAAAGAGTTTTAGGTTTACAGACAAGTTGCGAGAGATAGTATCGAGTTTCCATATTACCTGCTCTCCCCCCAATACACACACACACCCCAACACACACGACACACACACACATACACCCCAACATACATGATACACACACACACCGACACATGCAACACACACACCCCAACACACATGACACACACACATACACCCAAACACACACACATACACCCCAACACACACCAACACACACACACACCCCGACACACATGACAACCATCATGACGGTCAACTGCAGGGCTTTCTTATAGCCTCAGAAAGAAACCCTATACCCTAAATTTAGCTGTTACCCACCCCCATCATTAGCCTATTAGTTTTAAACATTTATTTATTGTGGACAACTTATACTGTTCTGTATCTTTAAAACAATGTGTGTTTGGTAGGGAGTGGGGACAGTGTCCCTTGCCCTCTGCAGCAGACAGGCTGCTGAAGGGACATGTAACACAATACTTAAGGTCGCTTGAACAACAGCCTAAACACACTGAAAGAGGGAGAGATTCCTGAGTTCGTGGGTTGGGAGAAATCCTTTTGCAAATGGATTTCTTGGGTAAGGAGAGAGCTTTCTCTCTCAGCAACCCTTTCCTTGTTTACCTTCTTGGAATTCAGGTTTTCTTTTCTCAGGATGACCCCATACCCTAACCCCAAATGAATAACCTTGGAAGTTTCTAACAGTGTCAATTTTCTTTAATGGCTAGAATGGAAAAGACGTCAAAACAGAGAACTCTTGCAAGGAGAAATGTTCAGGAGCTCAAAGACAAAACCAAGGGTACACCTGCCTTTTCCCCTTTAGTCTAACAGGAACTCGGGTATAAGTCAGCCATGGATAACATGGTACCCGATCACCCAGTCTAGGTGTCTGCACCATTGCTGATACAGCCTTTGTCATTCTACGGTCACCAAAATCATTATAAAACCTCCGCCATCTCTCATAAGGTTGACAGATATTCGTTCAGCAAGTGCCAGGTACTGCTGAGAGGATACATGTGAATTCTCCCGCCAGATCCTCACGGCCACCCCTGGAAGTCCTTCATGATGTTACCAGGTAGTGGTTGACATTTTGGTCACCCCCCTGCCCCACCCACAGGGGTAGACACCCTGCCGCTTTGTTTCTACCACATGATGGCCAGAGTCACAAACACAGTCTCCTGCTTCCTAGCCACATCCCGAAAGAAACTTTAGTGACATTTCACCAATGGCTCTACTGGTCCAGAGGCATGGCTTGTGCAAAGTCACAGCCAAGTCACAGACCCAGCCTTCTCTGTCCCTGATGGATGGTGACCTTTTCTGGGGGGTGATGTCCCAGACTAACAGAACACGGAAGCATTACCTGCACAACCTCCTTTACCAGGGTCTTGTCCGTCCCAGTCTTAGCCCGCTGCAGCCCGCTGACGTTCTCGCCAATCCACGTGATGAGGGCGAACTTGGACCTCTTGCTCATGGCGTCACCCGTGGTGAAGCGCACAAAGGCAAACAGCCGGACATCATCTGTGGCCAACGCAAAAAGAGAGCACGGCACTCAGTGAAAACAACCCAAAACCAGGTCCCCTGAGGAGAGGCCACGAGTCACCAGTGAGACTGGAGCAGCATGGCAGGAGGGAACGTGGTCCCTGGGAGCAAAGTGCAGAGGGTGGGAAGGAAGCTCTCGTATGCTGACCTTGGCCGACACTCTCTCCTTTAATACCAACAACAGCACTGCAGGCTTTACTGCCCATGTCACAGAAAGGTCATGTGACACTCCTGAGGCTGTGCAGGCAGTTCGAGGTCATGCTGGGGCTTGAACCCAAGCCCCTCTGGCTGCAATGCTTATGACCTTCATAGGGCCAAGGCTCCAATTATGGATCTTAGCGAACAGAAATTTGTCAAACCCTTCTTATTCTCAAATTTTTTTGACAATTTTGTTACTGAAACATAATTGATTATATATATTTGTGGGGTACAGATTTAAATATCAATACATGTGTACAATATGCGGTAATTGAATCAGTATAATTAGTATACTGATGTTTATAAAACGTAATCAATCTTTGTGACCCTTAACTAATTTCTTGCTACCACTCCTCACCCTACCCCTTTCCCGCCTCTTATAACCACACTTCTGTTCTTTTTTTTTGAAAGTTCAATGTATTATTGTGATTCTTTCTTTCTCTCTCTCTTTTCCTTCTTTATTTTAGCTCCTGCTTACGAGTAAGGACATGCAGTATTTCTTTTTCTGTGCCTGACTTATTTCACTTGTAATTTTCTCCAAGCTCATCCATGTTGCTGTGAATGGCAGAATTTCATTCTTTTTGATGGCAGAGTAGTGTTCCATTGTGTATATATACCACATTTTCCTTAGCCACTCATCTGTCAATGGACGTTTAGATTGATTCCAGCTCTTGGCTACTGTAAACAGAGCTGCAGTAAACACAGGAGTGCAGGTGTCCCTTAGCCATGATCATTTCTATTCCTTTGGGTATATACCCAGCAGTGGGATTACTGCTTATCCTCAATCTTCGAGGTCCTACTTGGAATGAGAAAGCCACACTGTGAAGGGGTGGGAGATGAGGTGGCAACAAAGAGAAAGTGGCTGTTATTTTGGCCTGGGATACAGCTTGTGGCCCACCAGGGATGTTTAGCTTGTGGCTGGACAATTAGGCCCAAAACAAATCCTGAATATTTTTCCATTGGGTATGTTATGCTTGTTATATTTTATATGCTCACTTTTATTAAAATGACTTTGGGTACTAATTTGCTCCACTGATCTACATTGAAGTTTTGTTTCAATATCACACTGTTTTCACTATCATCCCTTTGGAATCTCTCTCCCAATCCACTAGGCTAAGTTCCCCATCCTCCACTGCTCTGTGTAATCAAACTATTAGTTGATATTCCTGAGTTTTTAAAGTGATGTGTGTGTGTACCCCACTAGGGTAGACAGGATTGCTCAATCTCAGCACAACTGACACGTGGAGCCAGACCATTCTCTGTGGTGGGGGGTGTCCTGTGCACTGTAGGGTGTTTAGCAACATCCCTCACCTTGGCCCACTAGATGCCAGGAGCTCCCCACAGTGTGACAATCAAAAACACCTCTAGACATTGCCGGATGTCTCCAAGGGGCAGAACCACCCCTGGATGAGAACCTCTGGTCTACATATAGTTTGTGTCTCCATTTAATCAGTACCTTTCTGAGTTTCCCACCTAAGTTCTGTGCTTTCTTGAGGAAATCACATATCCTTACTCAGCTTAATGCATAAACGTTTCATATTTTAATTGCCATTATCAGTGAGATCTCATTACACTTCCTAACTGGTGATTGCTAGTCCAAAGGACTGCTACTGGTTTACAGTTAATCATCTTGTGCCAGCCACATTGATAAACTCTTCTGTTCACACAGGACTTTTAGCTGCTGGCTTCAGGATTTCTCAGGTATGCAATGATATTATAGAGCAATGTTTGCTTCTCAAACACCACGTGCATTGGAATCACTGGGGGATCATCCTAAAATGTAAATTCTGCTTCAGCAGGTCTGCAATGGAGCACTGGGGTCTGTGCTTCTAAGAAGCTCCCAGATGCTGCTGCTGGTGGTGGTCAAAGAACCACATTTGGAGTGAAAAAGAAAAAAACCCAAGATGCTTTTCTTCCTAGAATCTTTTTAGGTACTTCCATGCCGAATCCTACATAAAGTTAACACCAAAACCAAAGGCCACAAACCATCTGTCTAAAGGAGACACACAGGCCTGGGGTTGATAAAGTCCACTTCCTGATGGTTATCTCACAGCCTAAGGAGTGACTGGCAGCGCACCTTCGACAACACGCTGCTCTGTCTACCGGGTAACCCATATGTCCCAGGGGAGCAAAGAAACATAGTTCTCAGCAGACATGAACCTCTGACCCACACTCTGCAGCCCGGGGTCAGGTGATTCCACAGCATTTATTTCTTAAGGGAAATAGACCATCGTCACCACTCACATGGGCACAGCACTTTTCAGTTTATAAGACATGTTTATATTTTATCACATCTCATCTTCACAACGATCCTGTGAGGTGGGCGAGATAGGGACGTCATCATCACCTTCATCATCAACATCCAAATCACCACTAGCTGGAGGCTCAGGAGTCACGTGATGGTCGCACCTAATGGCACAGCAAAGCCAGCAGCCAAGGACCTGGACATCAAGGTTTGCACGCTCAGCCCCCTTCCTTTAGGGACTGCCCCCACGTGGCCATGCGAATCTGGTGGGCATCCCCTGTGACACCCAGGGGTCAGTGGGTGACAAGCAGTGGGGACAAAAGAAAGGATGGTCTCAGAGACACTTCACAGGCAAATCGATGGGGCTCAGTGACCGAATGGACATCAGAAGTAAGGAAAGAGTGTCGGGGTACAGGAGGCCATGTAGGGGTGAGACATCCCATCCCTTACACCCCCAAGAACTGACTTAATTCCCAAACATCTGACCCTCAGCTGCCCCATCTGTAAAACAGGGTGTTTTATTTGTCATTCCCATTTTTTCTTGATTGAGATAAAAGTCACATAACATAAAATTTGCCATTTTAACCAAAGTATGCAATTCAGTGGCTTTAGGTACACTCACAGTGCTGTGCGACGATCAACACTATCTAATTCCAGAACATTTTCATTATCCCAGAAAAAAACTCCATCCCCATTAGCAGTCACTCCCCGTTCTCCAACTCCCTCTCCGCCACACACCCCAGCTCTTGGCAACCACTAATCTACTTTCTGTGTCTAAGGATTTGCGTATTCGGATATTTCATAGGAATGAAATCATACAATATGTGACCTTTTGTGACTAGGTTCTTTCACGTAGCATCACGTTTTCAAGGTTCATCCACGTTGTAATATGTATCAGAACTTCACTCCTTATTATGGTGAATAACATTCCATTGTATGGATGGACCGCATTTTGTGTATCCATTCATCGTTGGATGGAATCTTGAGTCGCTTCCAAAATGGAGTGATTTCACACCTCTCTCACCAGTTGACCATGAAGATCAAATATGAAAGCTACAAAACCCACCTGGCCGAACATAGTGGAACCTTCTACCTGAAGCTACTGCCATGGGGTGGAGCTGCCAGGTGGTTCCTGTGCACAGGAAACGAGGCTGGTACAATCGAAGCACTGAACTTTTCAGTTGAAATGTACATAGCCACATGTGGCAGGCACAGACCAGAGCCTGGGGGAGAAACCCTTTGGTTCAAGAGCATTTCTTAGCATTCCCAATCATGTGTGATAAACCAGTACACTGTTTTGAGTAGTGTTGTCAGAGAAAAAGCACCAAAGTGTTTAATTAAACTGCAGTCCCAACCTGAGGGGGAGGCAGGGCCACGCATCGGAGATGGCTCCCAGCTGGACTTCATAAGCAAAAATAAATAAATAAATAAAAAAGAAATGAGTCTGTCTCCATGGTAACCACTCTATTTCCCATTTCCACACTGGTCAGCCTGAGCACTCGGGCTCCAGTGACTGCCTCTGGTTCCAAACCGCCCATCCCTGGCCAGAGCCACATGTGGGAGAGCTGCCGGCTGCTCTGGACTGATGCATTTCTTTGGAAACCCCAACCATCTGTTCAGCCATGGGCTGAGCCTTCTGGCCCAGCCAGCTCTCCCAGCCTCTTGCTCTCTTCTCGATGACCCCCTCCCACGGTTCTGGCCTTCTTCTCTGGGCAATGCTATGCCTTTTCCAGGGTTTGCCCTCTCTGCCAGATGTCTCCACTCGGTCGGCCAGCCTTGGGCAACCTCCAGCTCTCCAAATTCATTCCTCGCTTCTTTCAGGCCTTCCCAGTTTTTTCTTGGGCAGCACCGTCCCCCTCTGAGTCCTTCAAGCATCCTCCCAATTAAACCCATATCCCAAAGACCAGCCCAGGACCTGGCACAAGACAGATTCACGATAAGTCACAACTCCCCATCCCAAGGACATTGGGAACCTTTCAGAAACACAGGCTGATGTCATTTAGATTATCATGGGGGTGAGGGCAGGAGGGACATGGTTTCCTGGGTGACTGTTCGGTGCTTATCTGACCCTGGTTTAGTCAACAAGATTGCTGACGGACATGTTTTCGAAAATCCAACAGTCACGCCATGCTTACAAATGTTTGCCACCGGAGATTTGGCACGACAGTGAGAAGTCAGCTGAGGCTGAGACACAAATCCTGCTGTCCCAGCACCATGGTGGCCCGGCAGGCCTGAGGCCTCTCCCCTGCCCACGCTGAAGGAGGTCCTGCCCTTTTACCCTCCCGCTGGCCAGAGCAGGAGGAAGAGTGAGTGCCCCGTGCCCAGCAAGGCTACTTGAGCCGCTTCTGAACAAACCAGGTGGGGCAAATGCAAGGGGCAGCCACAGCGCCACCCAGCAGGGGAGGGTTCCCACCCCCCTCACCTCCAGCTAATGTCGCTCTGCGCACAGGACTCGAAGCGGTGGCTGAAAAGCACAGCTGAACACCTCACGCGTGTGCCTGCATCGGTGTGAGCATGCACACCGAGATGGCAAAACTGGCCAGGAGCTTGGGACTAGGGCTTGCCGCCACCCCACTGTGCCACTCGGTCCCCAGCGGGGCCCATGGTACATCTTTTCAGACTGAGGTTGAGGATACAGCTCTATGCAAAGGAGAGAGGGAGGATGAGTGACCCCAGTGGGGAAACTGAACCTTGGACTTCACCCAAACGCAAGCAGCAGGAGGCAGAGCAGAGCAGTCTACACCTGCTGCTTCCTTGGTCGCTCACCTCAACCTTCTGCTCTCCGGTGTCCAGGTTAAGAGTTCAAGTTCCAGAATCCATTAGAAACTTAGCCCCTCCGCATACCAGCTCTGTGACCTAGACCAGATTCCTGAATGTATCTAAGCCTTGGTTTCCTCATCTGCAAAATGGGCAAATACCTACCTCATAAGGTGATTGTGAGAATTAAACAAAAAAATGGATGTGAAGGGCTTGGCTGATGGGGATGACCGCTGTTCTTTGACCCACACCTCCCCAATGAAACTGCCTGCAGAGCCCAGAGTGGCCTCCTAATTGCCAAACCCTACAGATGGTGTCTTCTCTGTGCTCATTCTCACTGGAGTGCTCTGTGGCATTTCATGCCGTTTTCGGTCCTTCGTGAAATGCTCTCTTCTCATGGCAGCTGGGACATGGTGCCATCTTGGCTCTCAGAACTCTGGTCCCACTTTCTACCTTGGTTGCTGGCTCCCCAACCCTTCTGCCTCCACACAAGCACTCCCCAAAGTTCCAACCTGTCCCTCCTTCCCCTATACTCTCTCCCAGGAGATCTCAGCCCCAACTCCAGAATACTGGGGCATTTAGATGTCACAGTCCCTGTCCTCACAGCTTCCAAGTCATCACTGTCTGTCTCCTCAGTGAGACAGAGTCTGCCCCCATTTCTCTCCATGTCCTAGCACCCCCCACACCTCCCACATAAATGTTTGCTGCAGCAACCTGGTGTATTAAGAAGAACACAAATTCCAGAGACTTGCTAGCCAGGATTGAATCCCAGTGGCTTCCTTTCTGGCTATATAACATCAGATAAGTATCTTTATGCTCTGAACCTCAGTTGTTCCAGCTGTAGAATGGGGACAACTTGCTGTATGCTCTGGGTTTCAGAGTGGGGGCACTCCTCAGAACACACAGAGTCACTGAGTCACTCATTCACAAGTATTTCTTGATGGCCTATTACCTGCCAAGCACAAGGCTAAGCACGGGGGAAACACATAAGACAGCAAGGGTCCTGAGAGTAACAGAGGCCAAAGCTTATTGAGCGCCTACGATATGCAATGCACCCACGTGTATGTGTACATTTCCTCATCCACACTTCTCTATGGTCACACTGCTCACAGTCCCATGTTACAGATGAGGAAACTGAGGCTCAAGGAGATGAAGTGATAAGAAGCCTGCCCACCTGTTGGAGAACTGGTTAAGTCTAGAGCAGCAGTTCTTAAAGGGTGGTCCTCAGACCAGCAGCCCAGCAGCACCCAGGAACTCAAGAGAAATGTGAATTCTTGGGGTCCACCCAGGCCTACTGACTCAGAAACTCTGGGAATGGGGCCTGGAACTTGTGTTTCAACAAACCCTGGCTGATCTTGATGCTGCCAAAGCTCGAGAACCAGCGATTCAGAGAGAGAAAGAGGCAAGAGGAGGAAACGGCAGGGCCTTCAGAGGGGTGGGGTGGGGGGATAACAAGCCTCGAGGGCAGAAAAGCTGAAGTGCTCAAAGGTCGGCCCCCACCCCCTTCCTTCCCACCCGCACCCTTCTGATTTTGAGGAAGTGATCATGTAAAGAAGCTTCCTGTATGGCCTGTCTTTTCAACATTATAATTTACAGAATTAGAGGCATCTAGGCGTGGTTCCTGAGCATTGCACCATCAAAGACCACTGGGACTGTCCCTTCAGTGACTCTCCCTCCCCTCAACTCCCACACCCCAAGAAGGGGAAGAGCCGAGGTTAGAAAAAGAGCTACTGCACAATGGCACTGCATGACACTGAGTTCTTTCTGTGCTGCCTCAAGGCACTTTATTTGACATAAGCCATCCCCGATGAGGATTCAGACATGCACCATAAAATCAGATACAGCCCTGTGTCACCAACGACAGAGCGGGGTCAAGAGCTCCACCCTCGACGACTGTTGGTGCCGCTGCTACTTTCCTTCTGGTCTCACCGCGTGCGCTAAGTCCAGGCTGATAGTGCATTGCCCATTCCCGATTCAGGGATTGCAGGTGCCCAGTGAGATTTATTCATGAAAAGACAGTCCTCACACAGCGTTAACAAACCCTGACCCTCAAAAGAATTTGACCCTTTGGTTTGTCTATGAAGCCTCATCACAGGCCAGTGATGGGTTATCTTTGTGAAATAGCTCCTGGGCCGCACCAGTCGCAACATCTGTTGTAGTTCCTGGCCTTTGCTTACTGAGTAGGGTCATATCCATTGATGAATCACCACATGTCAAGTTCTCCAGACACTGCTGGATGCAGAGCAAGGTCGGCCGTCATCGCTTTTACATCCTCTCCCCTGCAGCCCCTTCCTCCCTGAGGCTCTCTCCAAATCCACCTCCTAGGTCTCAGTTTCCCTTCTTTCTCTCCTGTCTAGTACCTCCTCCCCATCTGTCTCCTCCTTCCATTTCTTCCCACTTCCCGAACTCTCCAGAAGATGCAAAGAAGAGAAGCAAGCCAGGGGACCAGGTGGGGGTTGCTGAGCAGTGGGAGTGACTGGGATGCGGGAGACGAAAGAATGGCAGCAAGGATCGGGGAGTGACCACACAAGGATCAGAAGAGACATAAAGAAAAAAGGGAGAAGTCAGAATTCTTTGGAATCACCAAATCCACCAGGATGAGCTGCTCTAATAATTTCCCAAAAGCTACAAATGGCATATAATACCCACCAAGTTCCCAAGGACTCCCCATGCCCTCCCCTACCCCTCCCACCCAAACTTGAAATCTCAGGAGGCTCAGGTCATTGAGGAGCAGATTCTGACCAATCTCACTCAGTGTTCTCACCAGGGTGTCCCTGAAACCAATCCACATCTGCCTTCTCCCAAAAGGGATTCCAGTCTCCTCCGCCTTTCTCCCAAACAAGTCCTGGCTGAACCATAAAACCCCAAAGAATAAGGATCTGCTATAGGCCAAACTCTATGCAATTTGTCTACACTTTTGCAAATGCTTTGAACGATTTTTTTCATTACACACAAAACACATACTAGGTATAGAAAAATGAGAGATAAAATAAGCAGAAATAAGGATCCCATCACCTAAGTAATCCCTATGAACTTTTTGGCACAAGTCCTTTTGATCTTCTTAGCTACTTTTATATCTGTCTGGTTCTTGTAATAACCAAGCACCGATCACAGCACCAGGCATGTCACAGGCACCCTATGAATTATCTGTGAGCCAACACAAAGAAAAAAAAGAGAAAATGATTTCATAATTTCCACCCATCACTGAACTTCAGAGCAAGACAAAAGAAAGGAGGAAGAAGACAGGAGGAAATTGCCCCAGAGCCCGACAAGATTGCAGCTCACTCTAAAGCTGACCTTACCTTATATAGACTCCTAAGAAGTTATGCAAACAAGGTTCAGTAAGGGAAAAAACAACCCACACACCAAAAAGCTGAGCTGTCAGCTCCCACCGAGGGAGCTGGAGCGGGTATGAAAGGAAATGGGAAGAATTCTAACATCCTGTTGCCCAGGGCAAGAGACAGCTGGACAGTAGCCATGGCAGCCACTGCTTCAGGCAGGCTGCTGATGTGAGGGACTCAGGCAGGGATGGGGCAAGGCCTTGAGAAGGGGAAAATGTCCTCTCTGCACCAAAGAGGAAGAGGCCTCGGTGGGTGCCCATGTGTACAGGAAGGAGGGGGACTGAGGCTGACGCTGGAAGGAGGCAGATTCCTCCCATGAAGTTGAAGGGAGAGCTCTGATTACTAAAAAGTCTCCAGGGCTGGCCAGTTAGCTCAGCTGGTTAGAGCATGGTGCTGATAACACCAAGGTCAAGGGTTCGGATCCCTTTACCTCCCAGGGTCCCAAAAAAGGCCCCAGGAAAAGTGGTTTTTATAGCCACTTTGGTTTTGATTAAAAACAAAATTTGGTTTTGATTAAAAACAAAATGGAGAAAAAAACCCAGTTCCATTCAAAAAAATTTTAGAAAATATTAAAAAGTATAAAAAATGAAGAAAACCCACTACCCCAGAAGTAAAACCCCTGTTTACATTTTGGATGATTGCATATAGAAGGTGAATGGAGACTTTACGTATGCACGTGATCTATGCTGTGTGTGTATCTATGCACATACACAGTTTCTGCATCTGAGATCACACTCAAATGCAGTTTGACACTTTGTTTTGCCTGTTCCCCAAAGCAGTAGACTCTGCAAATGATTCCTGACTGAGTTTTCATTAAATGCAAATGACCCAGCTTTCTGAGTTAGAGAACACAGGAAAGTGGAGTACAGGATAGCCAGAGGAAAAGAAAGATTATTACTTCAGTATAACCACCAGGGAATAAGTTGATCTGGATACCCAAATTATAAGGAGAGCTAAAGGTTTTCCCCCTATGACAAAGCACCAGTGTTTTTTCAAATGGTTGTTTTTTACTACCTTAAATGGAAGTCAGTGTGTTACACCTGACTCCACCTCTGACTTAGAGAACAGCAGCTCTAATCAGTGTCTGGAGGCTCTGAGTACATGATCACAGCATCTACAGTGAGACACTCTGGAGCCCCGAAGGAGTCAGCATCTGACTGCCACAGCCTTGAACAGCCCTGGCGCATACTGCTCTGTATTCTTGTATCTGTTTTTTGTACTTTTGCTGTGCCTTCCACAGCCACTGCCCTAAGTTAGTCATTTGACAAACACTTATTGAAATTCATAATCCAAGGACCTTGCTGAATAAGACACATCCCCCCCAAAAAAATACACAATCCAGCAGGGCAAACAAAAACAGTGTGTTTATACAATGAAATTAATGGTATAACAAAGAGTTGTTGCTGGGTCTTACAGGAACAGCAAAGACAGAAGGAAATTAACTCTGCCTGGGGGGTCATAATCAAGGCAGTCTTCACAGAGGAGGTGATGTTTGATATGGGTCTTGAAGGCTGACGTAGAGTTCATACAGCTAACAGGGTAGGAACGAAGGGGACTCACATTAACAATTTGAGGAATCAATTCTGATAGAACTTCACAGATAAAAGCAACCACTCCTGCTGGCAAGTTCAAAATGCCTTCCTCTACCAGCCCTTCCTCTCTCTCTGACTTGGCCACTGCCAGAAGGGCACATAATTAGGATTATAACTGCATGTCAAAAAAGAGCTTAAAGGCTCAGATTGGCTTCCCTGAGGGCTCCTACGGCTCGTTCCCTCCTGTATCCCAAGCACCCAGAGGGCCCCTGACACACTGTACATGATCAATAAGTACAGTATCTCTTGAATAAATGAAGAGCCTTTGCACATCATCTTTGACTTCTCAGAGGCTTTTCAGTTTCCAATTCTCAGCTGTGTTGTAGTTCAGTAAGAGGTTCCACTTTATTATAAGACTAAAACCAACTAAAACTAAAACTTTTGCAATTCCCTTCTCGGGATTGTAAAAGTGTGACTTCCACCCCCAGAGAGCAGGAATGCATAGCCAGGCAGAAATGATCCCACGTGGACAGACATAACAATCGATTGGTTCTGACAAATTTGCCCTTTAATAAAAGTGCACAGAAAGGACGGACCAGCATGCAATGTTGCTGGATTAGTGGTGCCTGCATAATGGGGGAGCTCCTTCTCTAAGCTTTACACACAACTCCAAGGACCACAGAGGAGCAAAGCTGATTCTAAACCTCAGCAGCATGATGACAGCCAGGAGACCTGGGTTCCAGTTCCCGCTCTGCCTCTTTCCTGCTGTGCAAGGATGGCCCAGTGGCTTCCCCTCTCTGATCCCAGTTCTCTCAACTGGGGGGCAGCCTCTCCATCTCTGCCTCGGAGCCCCTGGGTGGGTGGGGGGCAGAACCCATGGACGGTTTTCCTTCCCCATGGATGTTAACAACACTCCCAGCCTGCGAGCTCGCCACCACCAGCCCACACACCTACAGCTGACTCATCTTACTCCTGTACTGACTCACTCACTTATTAACCCATGCAAATATGCACGAGAGAACCTCCACTTTTCCTAAGTACTCATCTGTGACCCAAGTGTTTAAAGCAATGAAACATGCACTCAGCAGCAGCAGCTCTGGGCCGGGCTGTGTATCAGGAAGATGGAAACAGCTGTGGGTTCCACAGGATGCTCATCACTGCCTTCACTCCAGCAGGAAGAGAGAGGGAGCCACTGAAAGCCACGAGGGATGTGATGGGATCCCGTTCATGTCTCCTCATCAGTAACATGCAAGTTCATCCTCGACAGAATCAGGGGATATTGTAAAGCCTGAGAATCAGGCCTGGCACACAACAAGGGCTAGAAAGTACTAGATGATGATGATGATGATTATGATGAGCATGGGGGGACAATGAGACCAACCATGACAATGGCCATGATCATGAAGCAAATGAAGGCAGTGGGGAAAAAAGAACAGGAGAGGCCATTCCAAAGGGGAGTGGGCAGGTGCGAGGAGGCAGGGCTGGGTTCTGAGGGCCAGCAGGGCTGGCGAGTCACCGCAGGGAAGGCAGCTCAGACCCAGAGGGAAAAGTGGTGAAACGAAAACTGCTGAGCTGGGAATTAGCCACAGAAAAGGCCAAAGCAAAATTCCAGAAGGACATAGAACAAAAGTAGCTGGAATAACACGTACGCTGCTCAAGTGAATCCAGAATCCTCCCTGTGGCCCCCCGCCCGCCTCCCACCCCATGCCTGGCTTTATCTCCCTCCTCCTACCCACCTCGGGGCGTCCTCCTCCCCTTTTTTCTTTACATTTTTAAAACCTGAGATATCATTTACATACCATAAAGTTTACCTTTTCCTAGTGTACAATTCAGTGGCTTTAGAATATTCACAAGCTGTGCCCCATGACGCACCACCGAACCTCCTGGTACCAGAGCATGCAGCGCACAGTAGGTCCTCATTTGTATTTGTTGGACAGATGAGCAGATCAAAATCACCAAAGAAAAGAGGAAGTTCGTTTCCCAGAATTGGGCACTCAGCAGCCGGGTTTGGTCAAATCAAGAGCAAAGCAAGTGGCTTCTCAGGTCAGGCTGCAGGAGCTCGAGTGAGCACAGGCCCTCATCTGTCCCTCTGTAGGGTGGGGAGCCGCAGGGGGCCACACAAGGGCCACCCAGAGGCTGGCTCCTACATTCATGCTGAGTTCTTTTCAGCCCTCCCCCAAAACCCCAGCTGACCCCTGGCCTGCCCGGGCAGCAGCTGCTTTATTCGCAAACCATGAAAAATATGCTCCATTTCATACATACAGGGTAGAGTTGTAGCCAAAAAAAGAGAAGAAAACTACTTCCAGGTCAGACCAGATGACCTCCAAGGAACATCCTTTCAGGCAAAAGTAGTGAAGTCAGAATTTTATTCTGGGAAGGATGGAGCATTTGAATTAAGGAGCCTTGCTCCACAGAGACGCTCACAGGTTGTCCACTTCAACAAAAGCAGAAGAACTGCCTCTAAGCATTGCAGAGGCCACGAACTAGGTCTGTCCCTCACGGTTCAAGAAAAGAGCTTCTCATCGCCTTCCCTTCCTGTTTCACAAACATTTTAAGTTGCAAGTGTCAGGAAGCAGTGAGGGTCAAGGAGCCCAGGAGCTAGGTAAGAAATGCAGCTCAGCTTCTGTGCTGCCTTGGGTAAGTGCCTTCCCATCTCTGAGCCTCAGTTTCCCCACCTATGAAATGGGGATAACAACAGGGCCTACGACACTGGGTCATGGTGTAGACTAAGTGAAATCACCAGCAGATGTCTGTGCGGGCAAAACAATGGCTCCCCCAAAAAGTCAACATCCTAACCCCAGACACTGTGAATATGTGACCTCACATGGCAAAAGGGACTTTGCACGTGTGATTAAGTTGAGGATCTTGAGATGGGGATATTATCCTGGATTATCTGTGTGGGCCCAATGTCATCACAAGGGTCCTTAAATGGGGAAGAGGGAGGCAGAAGAGTCAGAGCCCGAGGGATGGCGGCATGAGAGGGGCTCCACCAGCCATCGCTGGCCTTGAAAATGGAGGAAGCGGCCACCAGCCATGGGATGCAGGTGACCTTTAGAGGCTGGAAAAGGGAGAGAACAGATCCCCCCTAGAACCTGTGGGAGGAATATGGCCTTGACCGTATCTTGATTTTAGCCCAGTGAGACCCATGTCAGACTTCCAACATCCAGAACTATCAGATGATAAATTAACATTGTTTTAAGCCACTACATTTGTGGTAATTTGTTACAGCAGCCAGAGAAAATTAATACGATTACCTTGCACAATGTCTGGCATAGTTAAGGTCCATTGTTAGTCATTATTATTATTATTGCTATTAATTAGTTTATTTATTTATTATTCACAAGGAAGCTTATATAAATGCACAGAAGATAAAATACGTGCATGAGAAAAAGTAAGATCATCAGAAACTAAGAACAGAAGTAAAAACAGTATCTACAGCAGGTTAATTTCAAAATGCACTGATGAAATAAAATATAAATGCTGAAGTGACATCCCTGCCTTCTGAAACAAGTTTCTGGGGACCTGCCAGTGCTGGGGCCACTGAGCTGAATCTGAAAAGCTAGATGCATACAATGAAGTGGTAGAGGAATGCAGGATACAGGGCTCTGGAGGAAGAGACCTGGACCTGGGCCAGAGCAATCACATGGCTAGTAGTGGCTGCCAGGGAGCGTGGCGCCTGCAGACTCTCCGTACGGGCCACTGCACTGTTATTTCAGCAGAGGGGACAGCGGGCCTTCCTGTGCAAGCTCAGCTCTCAAACACTTCAGGGGGCTGTCATTCATTCATCTATTCAACAAACCTTGCTGCAGAACACCAGGGACCGTTCCGGGTACTGGCCATGTAGCAGAGAACAAAACAGGCCAGGTTTCTGCCCCACAGAGCTCAGATTCTAGCAAGAGAGACACACCATAAACAGGTACATGAATACACACGTGGATATGATTTTGTGTTCTGTTAAGTGCTGCAAGGAGATGCTTCCAGGCCCTGCATCACCTTTCTACAGACCACCTCTGGTTTCAATGCCGTGGGAGTAGCCGGTCGGACATACCATGACATCCCATCTCTCAAGGCTCTGCTTTGCTGCTTGTGGCCTTTCTCTGAAACCTTGAAAGCTGCTCGACCCCAGAGAGGCCCAGCCTGGAGTTCAGGGGCCCAAAAGTCCGCGGAGGACCCCTCAACCAACGGAGGACAAGAGTGGAGGCAACATGCCCCAGCCTCCTGGGGCTGTACTCCACATACTCCTCCAAGGGTCCCAGGGGGATTTCCTCCCAGGTCCCCACAGCAGTGACCAGCTTGATGATACACACTTTATTGCTTTTCCTACTTCCTACCTCACTCCCCCTGCACCCCACTCCTTCTTCTTGGGTCCACCTCTCAAACGCCCTACTGCACCCAACTCCTGCTCTCAGGGTAGGCTTTGGGAGAACCCCAACCCAAGACCAGTGCCAGGAAGAAAAACAGAGTAGGTGGACACAGAGGGTGGCTGGGGCTGCTGGTTTAGACAGGGCCATCGGAGAGGGGCTTTTTGAGCAGAGGTCTACTCTTACTATGAGGACACTTGCCATTTTCCAGTTGAGGACACTGAGGCACAGACAGATTAAATGACTTGCCCAAGGTCACACAGCTCATAAGTAGTGGGGCTGAGATTTGAAGCCTGGCGTTATAGGTTCTCTTCTCTAAGCAAGGGACAAAGGGGTAGAGAACCAGCACTTGCTGGGAAAAGCCCAGGCTACAGCCTATGACTTGGGCCCGCTCAAGGGAGTGACATTCGTGTGGAAAAAAGAAACTAGGAGCTGGCTAACCAAGAAGGTGGGGATTCTCCACCAAGGATACAACCACCAAAGAGACAAAGGCCTCTCTGCAGGACCTTGCCATGGAGTTGGAGAGACAGACATGTACACAACCACTGCACAATGCAGTCAGCACCATGAAGACAAGGAGGGCATCTGAGCAGAGGGGACACTCACACTGGGCCTTGACAGGTGTGCAGAAGTCCTCCGGGAAAGCAGAACAGAAGGAGACAGCGCAGGCGGCAGGAGACCATCTCCAGGGATGGGACGGCAAGGGCAGGGCAGCACAGAGCAAGGAAAAAGCTGGGAGCCTCGGACACAGGTCTGAGGCCAGAGTCTATTCTCCATTTACTGCACCATCTCAGCAAAGGATCTGGGCTCTTCAAGGAAAATGTCAGGTTCGTCGTCAGTCATGAGATAACTCCTACTTGCAGGAGTCCCTGTTCTCATCACTCCCTCATAGGTAAGGGAAATAGGATGAGCTAATACGTACAAAGCACCCACATCATGCTTGGCATTGGGGCATCCATGAGGTTAGAGTCCTATGTGTTGGGGACAAGCATTGGAGGGGTTAGCTGGCCAGCATCTGTCATATAAGGCATCCCATGCCACGTCTAAGCATTTGGACCTCACGGGCGAAAGCTACAGAACATTCTTCTTTTTTTTTGAAAGATGACCGGTAAGGAGATCTCAACCCTTGACTTGGTGTTGGCAGCACCACGCTCAGCCAGTGAGCGAACCGGCCATCCCTTTGTGGGATCCGAACCCGTGGCCTTGGTGTTATCAGCACCGCACTCTCCCGAGTGAGCCACGGGCCGGCCCCTACAGAACATTCCTCCAGGGGCAACGTGACCCGGAGTGCAATAGAAAGGGCCACTATTGCAGGTCTACTGGGTTAGGGTGAGGTCCGGCTCAGTATGTGACAAAGGGTTTGGCACATAGTAGGTACTTGACAAGTGTCCTAGAGAAGACAAGGCCATGATCAAGGGTGGAGTCCTAGAAAACACCGACACTTTCAGGGTAGGAAGGGGAAGGAGAACTAGCAGAAGGAAGTGAGAGTGAGAGAAGAGAGACTTAAAAGGAGAACTGTGAAGGCTCAGCCGTGGGACAGTGGGGGGTGGGGGGGATGTTCAGCAGGGGATGGCACTGACCGGTGCTGTAGGGAGGTGAGGTGGGACAAAGACAACAAAATGGCCATCTGGCAACCAGAAGGTACCAAAGACCTAGGCATGGGGTCCCATGGTCCAGGTGTCGGTGGGCACCAGAATGTAATAGGGTGAGGAAGGGCTGGGAGAGGGCGAGGTGTTTACAACATCTATGAAATCCACAAGTAATGCTTTCAAACAGTTTGCGTTAGCTCCTGAGGATCTTCAAAGAGCAAAACTCCATTCAATTCAATGAATGTTGAAGGAACACCTTTCCTGAACAAGGGACATCCTACTCATCAAGAAAATGGACATGAATCAACCTTCCTCATGAGAGACGTGGCCATAAGCATAAAAGCAAGCACAAATATCACCAAGCCGCAGACCAAAAGAACTGTCACAAAGCCCATGCACCTTAGCACACAAAAAAAGCCATGCATGTGGCTCAGGGACACCCAGCAATGGGAAAAGAAGGAAATGGGAAACGGAGCACTGCTTCAGACTGCAAGGGCAAGGGCCCCAGAGCCCTTCAGGGCACCCCTCGGAATGACAATCCAACATTGTTTCTGGTGCTTAATAGGTGTTTAATAAATGTTTGTTGAATGCATGATTGACACACTGTTTAGTACTTTACAGGAGCCAAAGCTTGTCACAGATTTAAAGCTTCCTTTTGGGAGAGAGAACTGTGGTTACTCCAGGTGGGGAAGGGGGAGGGAGGGAAGATACTGAGGGGCTGGTTAATGGACACAAAATTACAGCTAGAAAGGAAAAATAAGTCCTATCGGGGTACAGTTAACACAGGAATCTATAATTAACAGTGATTTACTTGATGTTATCAGATGACTAGAAGAGAGGATATCAAATGTTCACATCACAAAGAAATGATGAAGTTTTGCAATGATGAATATGCTAACTACCCTGAGTAGATCATCACACATTGTGTACAGGTATTAAAATATAACTGTGCCCAATAAATATGTACAATCAATACATTTCAATAAACAATTAAAAATAAATAAAGCCTCCTTTTGATTTCGTATTCCATTCGACTCACTGGACAATTTCTCTACTTCCCTTCTCACCCAAACTTCTGAAATCCATGTGTACATGCAGCTAGGGGAACAATATTCAAGTGCAAATCAGCACGATAAACAGACGCCCGTTCCATGTGTGCTGTGCTGCTACTGTGTGGGGCCATGGACAGCAAGAGCAGTTGTCTCCTTTGTGTTCCGTCTCCCTCCTTCTGGGAACCGCCCCTCTGCCACTTTCAGTCCCTGTCATCCAGGTAGGGCAGACCCCAGCTTGGATCAGCATCACCCAGGCCTCTGCTAGTGCACATTTTATCACTCTTCCTGGGGGCATACGGACCAGAGAATGGGGCTGTGAGAGAGGAGAACATATGGTCAAGGAGGACCTCTTCCCATCCCTTTCTGAAACATCTATGCCACATGGTTAATCAGTCTCTCCTAACAAACCTCCCATTATAGGGGTGTCGCCATCTCCTGAGACAGCCCATTCTAACTTGAGGACAATCCTTCTCCAGGTCAACCCAATATCTATCCTTGAAATTTCTTCTGTTTGGTCCTCTTTACTACATAGGGTTGGGGGCGGGGGTAGGAACACTGAATAAATCCACATTGTCCACATGGCAGCCCTGCAAACATTTGAAGACAGCCCTCATGTCCCCCCAAAATGTCTCTTCTTCAGGTGAAACATGCCCAATATCCTCAGTCAATTCCCACATGACAGATTTCGAATTCCTTGCCCTGCCTGGATTCAGGCATGGCTGGATGCAGGAGTTTAAGCCATGTCATCTGGTCTCTACCTTCCACCTTTGGCTGTTCCTGACTGCTCAGACAGGTTCTCTCTACAAATGGCGGATGAGCCCTGTTAGGTCCAAGCCTTCATTATTCTTACCAGTCCTAATTCCAGAAAAAGATAAAAGGACTCTTTCCCAACAACTCTGTCCAAAGTCTCAGGGAGAAATCTGACTGGCTTGACTTGTAACACATGAGCCCAACCTTGAACCAATCAGTTAGTGGAAGGGATGGCTTACTCTGATTGGCCACATCTGGGTCATATGTCCATCCAGTGGGGAGGGGCAGGGTCAGCCCTACGGGAACTACAATGGCTGAGCAAGGTTACTATGAAATGGAAGGGAGAAGTTCCTCCAAAGGACAGGATGCTAGACAGACAAAAACATCAATCCCTACATCTCTCCGTGAGTGATGCTTTGGGCTGAACACTACAGAGTGACTAGAGCATTGCAAGAGTATCACCCGCTCCCAGAACACATCCAGCCAGTATCACAGGACACCTACCAGAAAGGAAACTTCACTATGCTGACCCTGCCTTCCACGAACGTACATTTTCTAGTAACCACCCCACACATCAAGTTTATTTCAACCTAACCATTGATGTGCAACACCTTCCAAGAAGGTGCTACATTAGCAATAACTACTTTTACTATTTATTGAGCATTTACTCTACAAGCTTTCTATGTGCTATGTCAATTTATCCTCACAACAGCCCTAAGTATGATGTGCAATCATTATCCCCATCTTACAAACGAGGAGACAGAGAACCTGGAAGACCTGCCCAAGTTCACACAGCACAGCAAGGCCACAGTTCAAGGCAAGACACTGGCTCTGCCATGATGTTCTTAACTGATTGGCTCTAAAATTTGCACCAACAGAAAACTGGATTCATTCCCAGATGCCTGGATTCTTTCCAAAATAAAACTGCTTGCAACAAAGTACTTTTGGGTCCATCAATAGAAGGTTGGTTAAACAATGTCACATTTATAAGACAGAACACTACGTAACCATTTTAAAGGGTGCAGCAGCAGAAGAGTGGAAGTTTGGAAAGATGTTCAGGAGTCACAGTTAAGAGATGTTTCATTGTCATCCCATGGGATGACAATGAAACGTCAGCTCCCTGAAAACAGAGCCTTCTCTGTTTCTATATTTATCTTCAGTCCTTAGAACAGGGCCCCACACAGTAGCTATTCATGTACATTGAATGAATGAATGAATTGATGAATGAATAAATGAATGAATCTCTGAATGAATGAAATCTCTGAACAAATTATATCTGAACTATATCTGGGTTTTATTTTCTTTTTGTTTTGTCTTGGTTTCTGAATATTCCATAACAAATATGTAATGTATTATTCCTAAGTTGCAAAAGGAAATGTGATTTCACAGATAGCCCAAGCCACTACCTCATCACATATTCACGATCTGTGAGCCCTTCCTGCTGCGGTCAGATAGATCACAAGTCCAATCAGTCTGGCAAATGGCCGCTTTCTCTCGACCTCTGCTGCTGAGCCCTGTTTCCTCCTGCCTCCCCGTGGCTCTGTCAGGTAAACCAGACACGCTTTAGTCCATCTCGACACCCAGTTTCCTCCCATCATCTCTTCACCCTCCCACCTCTCTGGTGCTCTCAGACCATTACCTACTTCTACATGACTTAAATTCCACAAATAGGGTCGGCTCCGTGGCTCACTCAGGAGAGTGTGGTGCTGGTAGCACTGAGGCCGCAGGTTTGGATCCTATATAGGGATGGCTGGTGCGCTCACTGGCTGAGCGTGGCGCAGACCACACAGTGCCGGGGGTTGCGATACCCTTACCGGTCAAAAAAATAAATAAATAAGTAAATTCCACAAACAAAATGATCACAAGGATTGACACTTATGGAGCACTTACTATGTTCAAGGCACCATGGGCTCGCTTCCTTAATCCTCCTAATGACCACGTTGTAGCAGAAGGGTTACCAGACAGGCAACTCAACTTGCTCCAGGTCACATGACTGGTAATTATTGGAACCCAGGCCACCTGCTGCAGCCCAAACCCTTAACCACAGTGCTGACCACCTCTCAGCATGTACAGAGCAGCTACTGCATGCAGACCTAGGCCAACAGTCAAATGTGTGCCCCCATGGTGTGCAATGCCTACTGCATGCCAGCCTGGGGTCAGGCGCCTACTGTGTGCTGAGCTGGGGCATGCACTGAAATAGAAAGCACAATGTCATCATCAGAGTAAAAATAATTATATAAAAACTAGTTGGGAGCAACAGCCAACACGTATCGGGGCTTGTGCTGTCATTTTGGATGTATTATTTCAGTTAATCCTCCCAATCTCCCTCAGAGATAGCCGCTGTCAGGATTCCCGTTTTACAGACCAAAGAACTAAGGCACAGAGGAAGAGATGCACTTGCCCAAGGCCACACAATGAGTGAGAGGCAGAGTTGGGATGTGAATCTACAATGTGGGAGCAACAGCCAACACGTATCGGGGCTTGTGCTGTCATATTAGGTGTATTATTTCAGTTAATCCTCCCAATCGCCCTCAGAGATAGCCGCTGTCAGGATTCCCGTTTTACAGACCAAAGAACTAAGGCACAGAGGAAGGGATGCACTTGCCCAAGGCCACACAATGAGTGAGAGGCAGAGTTGGGATGTGAATCTACAATGTTTCTGATTCCAAAGTGTCCTGGCAGTTAAAATAAAGAAAGGGTCACGCTAAGCTGGGTGGGCAGCTGAATCCTGAGATGGGGAGGAGGAATTCCATGTGGAGGGAACCTCCAAAATCAAAGGCAGCAAGGCTGGGAGTGTTACAGTGTCAGGCTGCAGGTGACAAAGAAGAGTGTTCAGAGCTATTGTGCACAAGACATCGGTGGGGACAAACCAGCTGGAAAGCCAATCAGATTACCTGTGCTTAATTCAGTGGACAGAGGGGGTCCCTAGAAGGTTAGGGAGCAGAAGAGTAAATTGAT
>NW_007727624.1:170679-172535 GCF_000696425.1 Galeopterus variegatus | reverse complement strand
ATGCACTGAAATAGAAAGCACAATGTCATCATCAGAGTAAAAATAATTATATAAAAACTAGTTGGGAGCAACAGCCAACACGTATCGGGGCTTGTGCTGTCATATTAGGTGTATTATTTCAGTTAATCCTCCCAATCGCCCTCAGAGATAGCCGCTGTCAGGATTCCCGTTTTACAGACCAAAGAACTAAGGCACAGAGGAAGGGATGCACTTGCCCAAGGCCACACAATGAGTGAGAGGCAGAGTTGGGATGTGAATCTACAATGTTTCTGATTCCAAAGTGTCCTGGCAGTTAAAATAAAGAAAGGGTCACGCTAAGCTGGGTGGGCAGCTGAATCCTGAGATGGGGAGGAGGAATTCCATGTGGAGGAAACCTCCAAAATCAAAGGCAGCAAGGCTGGGAGTGTTACAGTGTCAGGTTGCAGGTGACAAAGAAGGGTGTTCAGAGCTATTGTACACAAGACATCGGTGGGGACAAACCAGCTGGAAAGCCAATCAGATTACCTGTGCTTAATTCAGTGGACAGAGGGGGTCCCTAGAAGGTTAGGGAGCAGAAGAGTAAATTGATTTGAGATGCGCTTTAGGAAGATTTAGTCCAGCAATGGGGGCAGAATGCGTACAAGACAAGAAAGATCAAGGGCTAAGAGACTGTTACAGTAAAGAGGAAGAGACTGGGGTGGGGGCAGGGGAGCAGTGGGCCTGTTTTTGGTTTACCCCTCTTTTGGAAGCAGCACCCCCCTTTTCCCTTAGGTTGCCACCCCCCCCCATTTTATCTCCTGGTTTGGGTGAGGCTGCCCCTCCCCCATTGTCCAGGGGTAGGCATGTGATCCAGGCCTGGCCACCCACCGTCCCAGCGATTGGTTTGGGGATGGGCAGAGGACCTCAGCCAGGCCAACGACAGTCAGCCAGGGGATCCCTGAAATCACTGGCAAAAAGGCTCGTCTGTCTCTGCACAGGGACAGCCCTGCCTATGGACTGAGGCAAGAGCAGGTGATGGCCATCCACATCACCACCCGAGAACTCCCCCACCGCCCCAAAGAAGGGAGATGAGGAGGGACAGGGTAGGAGGTGGCCGTTCGGAGTCTGGGCAGCCTCACTGCAGCTAGGACTCCCCTGGAGTCTCCTGCTCTGAGCTACTGATGGAGTTTTTGCTAATCTGCATTAGGCTTCTCTCAATGCACCCGAATGATCTCTAACCACCCCACGTGAACTGTGCTATGGGGCAGGAAGCCACCACAGAGGCAGTGACAAAAGGGGAAAGTCAGTGAAGAAGGAAGGGAAGCAGGCAAGTCCAGTGCCAGGGAGAGCCAGACAGGGTAGGGGGCTCCAAATCCTGCCAGCAGGAACAGGAAGATGAGGACAGGGGAGGTGGCGTGGCAGCTCGGTGACACCTCGGCGACCTTCTGGAAAACACCAGGAGGGGAAGGAGAGAAGACAGTAGCCTGAAGAGAGGGGGGAGGGGAAGGAAGTGTTTAGGAGGAAGGGTGCCTGAGTGCCAGAGAACGCCCTGGAGGAAGGCCTCCCCACTCCCAGTTTACAGGGGAAGAGAGTGGCTGCTGTTTCTGGGCTCCCCGGTATGCTGCGCACCTTGCAAGATGTTTGGAAAAGGGCAGCCCGTACCAGAGTGGGAGCTTTTCTTCTCAGGCCTGGCAGGGCACCTGGCGGGGAATTAAAGCCACAAAAGAGCCCTCCCTGCATCAAAAGTGAGTAAACATGTCATTCTTAACCTGCACACAGTCCCACAAGAGGTGAGAACCTAAACCACTTCCTTAGAGGACAAGGGCATGGCCCAGAACCAGCCTGCCCAGATTCACAGCCCAGCTCTGCCACTTCCTAGCTCTCAGGTGAATCTCGGG
>NW_007727624.1:169056-170344 GCF_000696425.1 Galeopterus variegatus | reverse complement strand
CCAGCCTGCCCAGATTCACAGCCCAGCTCTGCCACTTCCTAGCTCTCAGGTGAATCTCGGGCGAATCACTTAACCTCTCTGTTTCCTCATCGGTAGAAGGGACAATCTCAATGCCTGCCACACAGCGCTGTTTTAAGGTGTAACCAAGGTAAGGCATGTCAACTGCGGCAGCTGATGTACAGCAAGTGCCAGACAAACTCACAAGTCAGTGTTCTGAGTCCTTTGTCACTGGGTCATGAGGACATGGCAGTGGGCAAGAACACACTTGTTTGAGATGAACAAGAGCAGACACAGCGACCTTAGCTCACCTATGTGTTTGTACAGCAGATGGCTGGGGAGAGACAGCAGACTCCAGCTGAAGCCCACGGAGCCTTCGGATCCCACGGCCCATTCAGCCCATTCGCGAGGATCAGCAAGCAGCGGGGGAAGCGCTTTTAGCTCCCCGCCAGCCAGACACTCCCCACTCCCACCCCTGTGTGTGTGTGTTGTGGGACGGTGGAAGTCTGAGCAGAAAAACCACAAAGCCTGCTGAAGGAAGGAAGTGTTCTCTGATCACACTAGAGTGGGCCAGACACCCAAAGGCCAAGAGCATCTGTTAGGAATCTACTGACGGGATACTCTCTTTCTTCCTTGGTCACCTTCTCCTACTTGGTGGAGAGAACAATAGCGTCAGAGGGAGAACAGGGTCTGACGGGGGACAGGGGAGTGATTGGTGACCAGCAGGAGGAGAGGAGCCGGGAATTTAGGGAGGCTGGAAGCTGGCCTGCAGAGCATAGGCTCAGAGCCGGCAAAGCAAAAATACTGCTGAATTTCCTGGTTGTGCACCAAACTGGGAGGGGGGGGATGGGGAAGTTAAAAGTCTGCACATATTACACTTGCAAAAGCATTTGCCACAGAGGCAAAAGGATAGACGGTGGCTGAGGGACAGGGCTCCTGAGCCAGAAGTCTGGTTCAAGTTCTGAGCCCACCTCCTCGCCACACCATGGCCCTGTGCACATTTCAAAGTGAGTTGTTGTAGTACTTTATGCTGCTGATATTTTAAGCCAATTAGAAAAGCAATGAATGGATGTCCAGAGGCAGTTCTCAAGGAGAAATTTTAGTTGGGTACAAAATTTTAATAACCCAGCCCATAGTAGACCCTTCACAAATATCCTTTGAATTGAACTAAATGAAAAATATAATTCAATTAAAGAAAGAAGTACCCACATTATCTCTGGCATAACTTTGTTCTTTCTATCTACTTCACAAATGATCATGTGGCTTGTACAGGCACTGTCCTGAGCATTTT
>NW_007727624.1:166937-168322 GCF_000696425.1 Galeopterus variegatus | reverse complement strand
CAGACAGAAAATAGCCACTCCAGGATTCAAACCCACACCATCTGGCTCACAGTCCACACCCTAACCTCCCGGCTGTGCTGCCTTTGTCTGAAAGTTTGCATCCAAGCTAAAGACCAGAGACTGAGAGGAAGTCAGGTTATCCAGTATCTTTAAAGGGTCTCATTACCAAGGATGCTGAGCCTTTTGCCTCTGTTGAGGGTTTATGGCTATTCATGCCACGTGTTCTTTCTTTCCATGGTGCAACACTCCACAGGGAAGTGCACAAGGTACACATATCTTATGTATACAGTTTGACGATTCTTCCATTATGTGCACACCGATGTAATCCCCTCCAGATCAAAATATGGGACATTTCCAGCTTCCAGCAGCCTCCCGTGTGCCCCTCCCAGTCAGTGGCTATCCATCCTACAAAGCAACCACCATTCTGACTTTTCACACCATAGATTAAGCTTTGCCTTTTCTAGAATTTCATATAAATGAAATCAGATAGTGTGTACTGTTTTGTATTTGGCTCTATTCTTGAAATTAAAAAAAAAAAAAAACCTCCTGTAATCAGCACACAGACAGTGATTGTGGGAGAAAGGAGGGTGTGGCTTTGTCACAAGCAGACCCCTAGGTTGTTTTTATTTGGGCTCACTGACCCATCAAGGGGGAAGATGGGAAGAGCTGAACACTGGAGTTTGGAACTGCATGAGTTGACCTTGGAAAACCAGTGAACCACAGGAGGCAAAGGAGCTGTCCCGCCTGGACAGGGGACTGTGGGAACGAGGAAACCAGGTTGGCCCCTGCCGCTGCTCAGAACGTCCAGAGGGGAGAAGCCTTTAGAACGCTCAGATCTGGTTCCTCCATCGCCCCGCACCAGAGGCGCCCAGGGTGGCCACCGGTTCTTCCTACTTTGGCCTCCGCCGCTCCTCCCCGGGGTGTGACCATCTCCCAAAAGATCATGAGCCCGCCTAGAAGGCGCGCCTCCCTACCTGTGCACTGTTGGATGAAGTGCTCGTATTCCGCTCCCTGCTCGCCCGGGACGATGGTGGAGCCGTCATATTTAAAAGTCACCCTTTGGATTGGAAGAAGAGAAAACACACACACATGAGCGTTGGTGGGCGCACGGTGCGGCGCTTCCAGCAGGACAATCTAACAGATGCTCTGGCTAAGGAGAAGCCAGCGCTGGCTTTCCACGCTGTCCTGGAATAAGGATGCAGAAGACAGCGAGGGATGACCCTTAGTCCGTCCCGTTTGGAAAACGGCTCGGTGCACTAGGCCCCTGGCGAGCTGGGGGAGCGGGGCTTGGAGATCAATGAAAAGTTCCTCACCAGATGACGGCCGAGCCGTCGTCGCGCACCAGGTTGTACGCCTCCCGGCAAGCCTCTTTGTCGATCTTGGTG
>NW_007727624.1:165216-165616 GCF_000696425.1 Galeopterus variegatus | reverse complement strand
CTCCTTAGGCCGCCTCTCCCCCCCTCATTCGCTCCCCCCACCTTCCCCTCCCCCAGGGCTGCGGGGCTCCACTGGGGACCTCCAAGCGGATGACGTAATGCATCAAACCGGAGGAGATGGGCTGATCACTGCCCCCACCCCAGTGTTTGGCTCCGTGGATTCGAAGTGGGGAGGAATTGGAGAGAATTAAACATTTTAAACCGGAGGGGGCAGAAAGTGGAGGGCTCCCAGAACGTTGGTGGGACCACTGTTCACTTTGTGTCCTTGTTACCTGCATCCACATCTTACCAACCCCTTTGGGCTCCTCTGAGAGCAGGAGCTGACTCATTCTGTCTGCCTCATTCCTTCACTGACTCATTCATTCATTCCCTCGTCCAGCCATTCCACGAAGACCAGTTAC
>NW_007727624.1:163292-165048 GCF_000696425.1 Galeopterus variegatus | reverse complement strand
ACCGAGGGTTGCGATTCCGTTGCCGGTCCCGGTCCGGTACGGGCGCAACACTGAGGGTTGCCATTCGTTGCCGGTCACGAAAAAAGACAAAAAGGGAAAAAAAAAAAAAAAAAGGTCATCATCATTGGTTATTAAGTAATTAAAACAAATCCTAAATAGAAGCCCAAAAGTCAGGGACAATGTCCAATTAATATTAGAATTCTCAGCAAGCAAAAACAAAAACATGAATGAATGAATCCATCAATCAATGAGTGGATGAATGGGTGGGTGGACAGGACTACAGTTTCAGAAAAATAAGAGCAGATGTTGCTGTAAATAAAAAGACAAAAACAAAGAAATTCTTGTTTGATGCAGCCCAAAGTGGTTCCTATCTTTCTCCTTGATAAAGGTAATGGGACAATTGGCCATTGGAAAGAAAAACAAGGATGGATTTATTCCTCAGCGTAAATGCCAAGAGGATCAAAGATTGAAAGGTAAATAAAGAAAACCAGGACAGTAACAGAAGAAAACATGGGAAGCTTCCTGAATAAGCCTGGAATGGGAAAGCTCTTTCAAACCGTAACTCAAAATCCAGAAGCCATAAAAAAAAAAAAAAAAAAAAAAAAAAAAAGGACACATTCAAATAAATAAAGCCTCTTCTAGAAAAAAAAAAAAAAAGACTTACCACATCATGAAAAGTGTAAAAATAAAAGACAAAGCAGTAAAAAGTACTTGCAACTCAAATAACAAAGAACTAGTCTTGCTAACATATAGAAAAGTCAACCTAAAAAAAGAAAATGAAAAAAATGGATACGAGATATGGACAGATCAAATGGCTCTAAACATGTGAAAAGATGCTCACCCTGAACCCCTAATAAGAGAAACGCAAATTAAAGCAAGACTGAGATACCTTTAAAAAAAAAAAAATCTAGCAGTTTGGCAAAAATCAAAAACTTTGACAAACTTCTATTGCTGGTAAGGCTATGAAGACCCAGGCCCTCTTATACATTGCTGATGGGAGTGTAAGTTGACACAATTTCCTATGGCAATAGCCAGCAAATTTACATATCTATGTGCCCTTCACCAATCAATTTCCCCCATAGGGTCAGTGGTGCCCAGCCTGGCTGACCACTGAGTTCACCAGGATGCTTTAGTCCCATGCTCAGAAATTCTGATGTAATTGGTTTGAGGTGCACCCTGGGTGTTGGGATTTTTAAAAGTCCCCAAGCTGATTCTCATGCACAGTTGGGGCCGAGAGTCACGGCTATAGATACCCTTGCACATGTGCAAAAATATGTTCAAGGCTATTCATTGAGCTTCATTTCTAATACAAGGCTAGGAATAACCTGAGCGCCCATCAAAAGGGAGCTGGGTAAATGGGTAATGATAACGGTGCATCGTAAAAGACTATGCAGCTGTAGAAGAAAAAATGAGGACCCTCTCTATATACTGATATGGAATGTTCTACAAGATATTTCATGAATAAACAAAGCAAGGTACAGAACAATGTGTTCAGAAAAGTACTACCTTTCAGGTGAAATGGGGGAGAGTAGAAGTAGATATTCATATTTGTTTATATGTGCATAAAACTCTCTGGAAGAGCACATAAGAGAAATACAACAGTGGTTCCTGTGGAGGAGGTGAAGCAGAAAGCCAGGCAAAAAAGGAGGAGTGGAGTGGTAGGGAGATCTCACTATAAATATTTTTATTTTATTATTTTATTTTATTTTATTTTTTTATTTTAATTTTTTTTTCCTTTTTGTCTTTTTTCGTGTCC
>NW_007727624.1:160468-162135 GCF_000696425.1 Galeopterus variegatus | reverse complement strand
TCGTGAATTTGAGCCTGCGTCTTCATGGTTGGTCATTGCTGGAGGAATACCAGGAAGGTGTTGACTGCTGGGAACCCCACCTTCATTTCCCCTGTAACGGTTCTCCTATTCATTGTTGCGCCTGCCCTCTGCTGGACTGAAAATGTAAAGGGTTGGTTTTAAAGAGAACCCTGATTTTGAGCACCTTGCTGTCCGTTTGCCCAGCTAAGGCAGAAAAATAAACTGCACACCAGAAATAATTAGTGCATAAATATTTGTTTAAATTGAGATCCACACAGTATTAAAAGAGATCTAATTCTACTCATGTTTCTTTAGAAGAGAAATCGAATATTTGACACTACATGCTTGCTATGTACTGGCTTAAGAATTGGGGAGGTGGTACAAATTGTTCCTTCCTTTCCTCCCTCCCTCCTCCTGCCCCCCCCCCCAATTCCTGGCACTGGGCCTATTTTGTGTCCAAGGGGGGGTCACAAACTCACTTGCCTGTAGGGGGCAGGCAGGTAATATAAATGAGACAAGCATACGGTAAGTAATAAAACTTTTCTGGAAAAGGTAATCTGCTCTGTTCTGCCTTCCTCTGAGTGTCAGTTTCATCTTCAGAATAGTTTCCTGATCCAAAGAGGGCCATTGGTTCTCAGCTCCACCTCAGTTGCCATGCACGGTATTGCCAAGCCTTCCAATTCTTTAAGAAAAGCAAAAAATCTGGATCTGTGTGAGATCTCTTATTCTTAAACTTTCACAATAAAAAAATNTAAAGTCTAGTATGGGAGACAAGCACTTACTTCAGTGTGGTTACTATTGGTTGTTAGCAACAGAAAAGCCCATTCAAATAGGCTTGAACAACGGAGGAAAAGAAAAGATTTCATGACCAGAGTCCAGATAAAGAGGGAATTCAGGTTTGGTTTAATCAAAGCTATGGCTCTACAGCTCTGCATGTCTATATTTTGCCCTCCTTTGTGTATCAGTTTCATCTTCAGACAAATTTTGCCCTTCTGCCTGGCACGCCTTACTCCAAATTCTGCATGACTAAATTCTCATTCAGACCTCCAATGTTACCCACTCAGAGAGGCCTTCCCCAGCATCCCATTGAAGAAAAGCACCCCTCTGTAAACCTCCACTGGTTACTCTATGTCACATAACCTTCTTTTGTTTTCCATAACACTAACCACTATCTGAAATTGCCTTTTTCATTAACTTGTTTACTCATACATTGTCTATCCTCTCCTAGAAGAATGTCGGGTCCATGAGGGCAGGGACAGTGTCCATCTTGCTCACCATGTATGCCCAGTTCCAAGAAGCACAGCACCAGTCTCAGACAGACACACAATTCATTCTGTTGAATGGACGGATGCAGGGTAAGGGAGGAGAAGAGACAAGGAAGGTGGGACTGGCAAAAGTATAGATCAATGGAATAGAATTGAAAGTCCAGAAATAAACACTCACACTTATGGTCAAATGACCTTCAACAAGGGTGCCAAGACAGTTCAATGGGGAAAGAATAGTCTTTTCAACAAATGTTGATGGAACAATTCAATAGCACATGCAAAAGAATAAAGGTGAACCCCTACCTCACACCATATACAAAAATTACCTCAAAATGGATCACAGGGCCGGCCTGTGGCTCACTTGGGAGAGTGTGGTGCTGATAACACCAAGGCCCCGGGTTC
>NW_007727624.1:157655-159916 GCF_000696425.1 Galeopterus variegatus | reverse complement strand
ACCAAGTCAAGGGTTAAGATCCCCTTACCGGTCATCTTTTTAAAAAAAAAAAAAAATGGATCACAGATGTGAATGTAAGAGTTAGTTACTCTTAGAGGAAAACACAGGCATACATCTTCATGACCTTGGATTAAGCAATGATTTCTTAGATATAACACAAGAAGCAGAAGTGACAAAAGAAAAAAATATATAAATTGGACTTCATCGAAATTAAAGATTTTTGTGATTCAAAGGGCACCATAAGTGAAAATACAATACTCATAATAGAGAAAGTATGGGCAAATCATATATATCTGATAAGGGTGTAGTACCCAGAATACATTTTTAAAAAGCCTTACAACTTAACAATAAAAAGGCAAGTAACCCAATTAAAAAATGAGCAAAAGATGTGAAGAGACGTTTCTCCAAAGGAGTGACACAAATGGCCAATGAGCACATTAAAAGATGTTCAACATCATTGGTTATTAGGGAAATGCAAACAAAAACTGCAATGGAATACCACTTCACACCCCGAGACAGACAATAGCAAGTGTTGATGAGGATAGGAGAAACTGGAGCCCTCCTACACTGCTAGTGGGACTAGAAAATGGTGCAACTGCTTTGGAAAATAGTTTGGCAGTTCCTCAAAATGTTAAATATAGAGTTATCATATCACCCAATAATTCCACTCACAGGAATATACCCAAGAGAAATGAAAACACATGTCAATATAAAAACCTGTATGTGAATATTTATAACAGCTTAGTCATAATAGCCAAAAGATCAAAGCCTAAATGTCCATCTGCTGATGAATGGGTAAACAAAAGTGGTGTATCCATACAATAGAATATTATTCAGCCTTAAAAAAAGAATGAAGTACTGATTAATTCTCCCACATGGATAAGCCTTGATAACATTATGCTAAGTGAAAGAAACCTGTCATGAGAGACCACATATTGTGTGATCTCCTTTATACGAAATGTCCAGAATAGGCAAATCTGTAGTGACAATGCTGATTGGTGGTCACCAGAGGCTGGGAAGAGGGGGAATAAGGAATGACAGCTAATGAGTATGGGATTTCTTTTGTGGGTGATGAAAATGTTCTGGGATTAGATGATGATGACAGTTGCACAACTTCATGAATACATTAAAAATCACTAATTGTACACTTAAAATATATCTTTGAACTAAAAAATAAAGAAAGATCCCAGGTTCAGGATGGAGCATCTGGGTGGGTGACAGATTTACATGGTGGAAAGGATGTGTCCAATTCGAGATTGGTGCCACTTGAGCTGCTCATGGGAAACAGAAGTGGAGATGTCCAGCAGACCCACAGGTCTGAGACTGAGACGGAGACTGGGTGGGAGATACAGATCTGAGAGCCCTGGGTCTGTGGGTGGTAGTTAGGCCGGGGGGGAGGATGCTCAGATGGAGGAAGAAGGTCTGGGCTGAGCTTCAAGGAACACCAGCATTTGAGGAGGAAGGAGCCTGCAAAGAAGACCAAGAAGGACTGTGCAGGGAGGGGGGAAGAAAACCAGGAGTGGTGGGATTTCAGGAAAGGGGGAGTGGTCAGCATCAGACAAAATAGGACCCACGCCTGTAATACTAGGCAGGGGACATGAGGTGGTCAGCAAGTGGGGAGGGGCATAAGACAGTGCACCAATAAATTTTTAAATCTGTTACTGATTCAGGAAATGGACAATAAGCAGGACCAGAGAGACTAGTTTGAGTGAGTTCCTTTACATTTATTGCGTTTTTCGGGCTCTATGGCTATGCCAGATAGGCAAGATATAATTATGTACATAAAATTATAATATATATAAATAATATAGGATATTATTATAATATCATATATTTCTGATAGTAATTATATATCACACATGTTATATAGTAACTATATTATGTAGAGCTAATATTAGGAATGTCTTCTTACGTATTGCGGACTATGTGCCAGGCACTATGCTAAGTGCTTTAGAACTATTTTCTCAGTAAATTCTCACATCAACCCAAGGAGGTGCTGTCACTATCTCCACTCCCTCAACATAGATGAGGGAACTGAGAATCCCAGACAAGAAACCATCTCCTCAAGGATGATCATTGCAGAGACGCTATCTGAACCCAGGCAGTTTGACCTCAGGGGTCTTAGCCTCTACACTAAGAAGCAGTTTGGAGACCTTGACACTGACCCAGGGTAGCTCAGCCACAGGTTCTGTGAGACAACTAGAAAGATTTTTTTTTTTTTTTTTTGGCAGCTGGCCAGTATGGGGGTCCATACCCTTGAC
>NW_007727624.1:155171-157358 GCF_000696425.1 Galeopterus variegatus | reverse complement strand
ACATAGATGAGGGAACTGAGAATCCCAGACAAGAAACCATCTCCTCAAGGATGATCATTGCAGAGACGCTATCTGAACCCAGGCAGTTTGACCTCAGGGGTCTTAGCCTCTACACTAAGAAGCAGTTTGGAGACCTTGACACTGACCCAGGGTAGCTCAGCCACAGGTGCTGTGAGACAACTAGATTTTTTTTTTTTTTTTTTTTTTGGCAGCTGGCCAGTATGGGGATCCATACCCTTGACCTTAGCATTATAACACCATGCTCTAACCAACTAAGCTAACTGGCCAGCCCCATGCCAGCTTTTTTAGAACATCGTTTTTGCCTGGGCTTTATTACTTGCATTGCAAAAACCTTACAACTCTTTTAAAGCCAGTGTCCTGGTTTCCACATTTTGCTTGGGGCAACAAATTAAAATTTTTAAAAAATCAAAAATTAAAAAAAAAATCCCACCTCAGCTGTAATTAGAGACTGGGAATAAAACATAACTCTGAAACTTGCTTTTCTCAGCAAGGTGGTTATCATTCTGAAGCAGCTGCCTTACACAGAATGGATATTTATAGAAAATGATATTTATGGTATCTGTGTTGATCTCACCGACTGTCAAATCTCTGAAAAGAGGCTCCCAGGAACATTTGAAAAATGAAGATGTGAAGCCACTGACCGAGGGAGTATAAAATGGCACTTCTGAATGGTCTACCCGAGGCAACATAACTTGGGGTTTTAGCCGCCAGTGAGTAAGGGCAGAGGGTCTCCAGGTCACTGAGTGGGTGGTGTGGTCTGATAGTTAAGGCTCTGAGTGGCTGCTAACCCAAATCCTGGCTCTGCCATACACTTCCTGAGCTCCAGTTTCCTCTTGGTGAAATGGAGTATCTCCCACGGACGATTTTTTGAGAATCACATGTGGAAAATGCATGTAAAAATATATAGTGGCAGCTGGTATTTTAAGTGCCAGTCTCCCAAATCTGCATATCTGTATGCCATCTTAAACTGCATTACTAGAAGTAGCACATGGTGCTAGACTCCACACTGGAAAAAAGAAATTACGAGTACATAAAGTAGGAAGAAATTAATGCAGGGTACCGGCTACACCAGGGATGGGAGAGCTGAGAAGCCAAGCAGGTTGAGCATAGGGAGCAGCCCTGGGCCAGAGGGACAGAGAGAAGAGGAGAGGACACTAGAATCCAGGGACTGGAGTCACCCCAGGAAAGCTTCAGCACAGAGGAGGTGTGGCTGCTGGAGATTTGCTGCACAGTGGGGCAGAAATACCCAGAGTTGTCTTCCCTCCCACCCTCCAACCTCTCACCAGAGTCTCCCACTGGCCAGACCTGGCTAGAAGTCACTAACTTCCCGGGGAGCCTGCAGGGGAGAGGCTCTCCCCCCTTGCACCTCCCTGGCCCCAACCTCATCTCCCCAGGGATTCAGAGCACAGAGGGCAGGGTAAGGGGGAGGAGCAGATCCAACAAGTTCCTGCGCAGGATTCACACCCAGAACAAGAGAAGAAGATAGTGCTGCACTGGGAGTGGATTAGACCACACCTAAGGAATTGTGCTCTGATGTGCTGGAGGGAGGACCCATCCAGCACAGAGCCATTAGGAATGGAGGAAAAAACACAGGTGTGGGTTTATCCTGCAGGAGAGAAGCTCTGTGAGGACTTGAGACAGGAGGACTGTCCCTCCATTCCAGAGGGGCCCCTCTCTTGCAGTAGATGGTAATCTCCTTTCATGAACCTCCAGACAGCAGAACAAAACCAGTTACAGGCAGATAGTTTGAGCTCGGTATAAAGAAGTTCTTTCTAATGGAGACAGATTGGGCTCCTCTGTGAGGTGGTGAGTTCCCCATCACCACAAAAGCTCATGAGAGTTAATTCTTGACCCTGTGACTGCTGCCATTCTGAACTACTTTTTTTTTTTTCCTTTTTGTCTTTTTTCATGACCGGTAACGGGATTGCAACCCTGGGTGTCGCGCCCGCACCGCGCTCAACCAGTGAGCGGACCGGTCTCTATATGGGATCTGAACCCTCGGCGGGAGCGCCGCCCTCTACTGAGTGCGCCACCGGGCTGGCCCCTGAACTGCTTTTTACTTTTCCCGTGTCAAAGACGTTTCAGTGACACAGGGTCTTGTATCATCACATGAACTTTACACTTGCTTTGTAAAACCTTTGCTCTATTCCCCCTTAGCAGGCTGTA
>NW_007727624.1:145808-154447 GCF_000696425.1 Galeopterus variegatus | reverse complement strand
ACTGGTTCCCGCTCACTGGCTGAGCGAGGTGCGGGCGCGACACCGAGGGTTGTGATCCCGTTGCCGGTCCTGGTCCGGTACGGGCGCGACACTGAGGGTTGCAATCCGTTGCCGGACACGAAAAAAGACAAAAAGGAAAAAAAAAAAATCCACAGTTACCTGTAGCATTTTAAAGTAAGCATCCCTTTGGCTTTAAACTGCCCGTAACAGAAGCACGCCCCAGGAAAAGAAACATTGTTCAAGTTAATTAACAGAGAATACCCATATAATTCCATAAGTATAATAAATTAAAAATGTAGTTCCGTATTTGGACATATACTAGATAGAGAAAAAGGAAGAGAAAACAGCAGAGAAAAGGGAAAAAGAGAAATTGAAAAAGTGGGAAAAAAGAGGAGACAGAGAACTTCAGAAAGATGTGGAAGCTTTCTTGTCCTGTAAAATCAGGACTGGTCCATCAGCTATTGTGAATCTAAGAAGTCAGTGAACACGGGGAGTCATCTTAAATTCTCATATGTATTTTACTTGCCCTAATGTATATGAGTGTGCATTCTGTGAGAGCAGGCTGGCTGAAATAGTCCTTGAGTCTTCTCATGTAGACCAGGCCTATAATCCTGCTACAATTTCCCATTTCCTATCCTTTCTAGTGGCTGGAGAAACTAGAGACACTTTCAAAGTAATCTACATGCAGATCCATTCTGGGGTCCACTGCTCCCCTCCACCCAGTCTTCCGCAGCTCTCGAGCTAATCAATGTCAACTTTCTTAGTCACGCTCTTCCTCAAGGCTTCTGAAGCCGCATCTGAGTTTTCGTAGAATGACATCCCTTCTTTTTACCTTCATGTCCCCACAACTTATGTAATGTTTAATTGAACCAATTAATGGCAATAATAATCACAACTGCCATGCATGGTTTGGGAACAAACACAACTAACTCAAGACAAGCACACAGCCTAGTGATGGGGAGAGGCACATAGGAAGTGCTCGGCATGCTGCGATCAACTGTTAGTGTGTTTCACAGCAGCAACGGGACAAGTCTGTTATCCAGTGAGTCAACTAAGTGGAAGTTGGTTGAGAGCATCTTAAAAAATAAGCGCTTAAAAATTAAAATTTGATTAGACATTAGAAGTTAGAGATGCCTTTCATGCATCAGTTCATTTCATTTAAGCATCCATTCATTGTTTCATTCAACAAATATTCCTTCAGTGACTTCACAGTGCTAGACACAGTGTTTGCCACGGGCTGATTGGCAGGGTCAGTATTATCGTGCCCATTTTATTGATGGGGAGACTGAGGCTCAGGTATTTGTCCATAGGCACACACATGGTAAATAAAAGTGCCAGGTCTCAAACCCAGGTCTCCTGATTGTATATCCTTATGTGCTTTCTACTATATAATGCTGTGGGTTCACACTGATTTTCCCCTTAGACCAGAACTTCAGGGTGCCCAAGTGGACAGTGCAGAGTTGGAAAGCAGAGACTCCAGAAGCCAATAATTTCCTTGTGTCAGAATGCCCCAACCTCTCTCTTCCCACCCTCCAGCCTCCTTCTGTTGCCTCCCATTGGTGGAACCCAGCAAGGAGTAATGGGGGAAGGGGCGCAGGTGATGCCATCCACCAAGGTCAGTCTGGGACACAGAGAAAGTGAAGAATGGATTTGGGGAGCAAACAGGGAATAACCAGCCCACCCTGCTTGCCAATGGGTGGCATAAGTTGTGTTTAATTAATAGGGTCAGAATTCTTTTTTTCTTTAAAACATTAAGAATTCTCTGAGACTGACCCGAGAGGATGTGGTGGGGGCAAGAGAAGGACATGCCAAACAGGGCAGTATTGGTGCCAGCCCACCAAGGTGGTCAAAGGGAATGGGCAGGTGCAGGGAACTGATTCGCAGACACGGGCATGCCAACACTCTTAATGCCAGAAGGTGACACCTCGACCAGAAAAGGGATTTTGCAAGAGATTGAAGATCAAGAAGGCAGACAAGGGTGTAGTGAGACCACTCTACAGTTCTCATCCAGATCCAAGGCAGTCCTGGTAAAGGTGGGACTGTTATCTTCAGTCTCTTAGATGAGACACAGTCACTTGGTGAAGTACCTTCAAATCCTCTCTCCACACCTTTTACTCCTGTCACTGTACAGCTAGCTGTTCTGCACAGGTCTCAATATTTTGTGCAAAATGACAGGGCCACCGGCCAGGACCACCTAACCCTCACTTTCTGCCCAGGGACTTCTTAGATCCCATAGCATGCAGCATTGTAGAGCCCTCTAGAGACTCACACATGCACAAATCAGAAGATGACTGTGGGAGTTAACACCCATGGGCCACCCTGACCAGTGGGAGTATAGCCAATAGATAAATGTGTCCCTCTTTTGTCTCCTGGGTGGACAGTTCTTGATACATTTCATATGGCTCCCCAGGACATTCTGAATACCAGGCAATGTGACAATGCATCCCTGGACTGGCTTCCTCTGATTCCCTGTTCCACACTCTTATCCTGGATTCCTACTTCCTGAAATCACTTGTATTATGTAACTTGGAAAAGAAAAATATAAAGCATGCTAGTTGCACTCTGCTTTCCGGGAAATCAACAGCATGGGAATGGCCTGGCCTCAAGTACACAGACTCATAATCCAAGGCTCTGGGTCAACAAATATGTCTTAACCCCAAAATGCTACTACTCCTGAGTTTCAGAAATTAAAATATTAATAGACCCTGTATTAGTTAGGACTCAGCTATCACAAGTGAGAGAAACAGAAACTACACCAGCTTAAGTCAACAGCTGGGGGGGGGATGGGGACGGGGGAATTAGTGACACATGTAACGACCCCATAGAAAGAAGGGGTGCAATGGGACCCAGGGATTCAAACATCATCATCTTCATCTTTTCTCCTCCTCTGTCTCATTCATTTCTCAGTTCTGTTTCTCTTTGTGTTGGCCATATTCACTTCTATTGCAGATGAACTACTTCCATGAAGAGAACTTTGAGTTTACATCATCCCCAGTCAGTGACAGAGGAAAGGGAGAACTTCTCCCTCCCAGCAACTATATAAAAATCTCAGGGAAAGATCCTGATTTGCCCTGCTTGGGTGACGTGTCCACCCTTTAGACCAATCACCGTAGCTAAGGAATAAGCTAATATGATTGACTAGACCTGAGTCATGTGCCCACTCTTGTGGGTGGGGGTATGTGGGGTTCTCAGCTTGGCAGCTTCAACAGAGATTGTCAGCTTCAACAGAAACTTTTAGAAGGACATCAGGGAGGTAGAGTTTCCTAAAGGAAGGTGCGGTGGGTACTATTGGTGTTGGGATCATATCCCTCAGGTCTCATTTCTTCAGCTGCCAGTATCTGCATCTCTGAGCCTGAGGGTTTTTTCCCAAATTCACAGAAGATGACTCTGCTCAGATGCCCAGCAGGCTGGAAGTGCGGGCTAATTAACACCCATCAGCAGCTGTCACCAATCGGAGGCAGGATTGATGTATGAGTACCCCAACTCCCCACCCCTTAGATGGGAGAGTGCTAAGGTATGTTTCACACTATTTTCAAGAGTTGCTGTGGTATAAAGCTCCCTCAGCAGTGACTGGCTTGATCTGTGCCTTCAGGACCTCTTCCCTTCCCTGTCTGACTCCCCCTCCCAATAAGTATTTCCTGCACTTTCCAAATTAACTACTTGAGCTTGAATCCTAACCTTAGGATCAGCTTTAGGGGGGAACCCAGGAGAAGAGGATTGGTAGTGGCAGGGGGCAGGGGTTATTGCTCTATAAGAAGGACAAAACAATCATTGTCAGCCCCAGTCCTGTTCATTCATTCACTCCATCTGTTCATTGGTGGTGTCATAGGTCAGGTTTCTAAGAAGCAAGACCTGAGACATAGCTTCGGTGCAGTGCTTTATTGAGAAAGGGCTCTCAGAAGACACCTGTAAGAAGAGGAAGCAGGACAGCACAGGGAGAAAGACTGGCAAACAGTGTCTCCCGTGGAGACTGACCTCAGCTGGATTCCAAGGGAGCTCTGGAGCATGAAAAGCACCTCAGAATTGTTCCCCCCAGCAAGAGGGCCAGACCTTTACACCTTGATATTGGTCAGTCATTGGCTGCAGGCTGCCCTCAGAGGGAGGGGGCTGAGACCTTCTGGGCATTTCCAGGATAGGAGTCCATTCTCCTACCAAGGCTTCAATATTCACGACCAGCAGGGATGGGTGCACAGGCCCAGAGCTGAGAATCTGCAGTAGAGCATTTCCTACTTGTGAGTTGCAGGTTATAGGAAAAGGAGCCTCCAAGCTGCTGAAACTTTTGAAGCAGTCAGCAAATGTGTATTGATTGTAACAAAGAATGAGGATAAGTGAGTTCTGCCTTGACAAAGTCCACGATGTGCTTGTGGAATTTAAAATGTAGCTACTTTAATCTTCCTGTGCCAGCCTCCCAGTTCGGTGCTGAGGGGTTTCTGCCCCTGTGGAGTCTGAGGTCTTTGGCTTCCACCCCATTTCCCACTGTTCCCTGCAAGCACCCCACATTCCAGCAGCCTGGCTCCTCCTCAGAATGCTACTCAGCCCTTCAGGCCTTCGTGCACACTCTTCCCTCTGCCCGGGATCCCCTTATCTTTCCAAACATGGCTCAAACATCTCTCCCGGATATTTGTATATCATGAGCAAATATGTTTATCCCAGGGGTGCTAGGAAAGTTTAGCGTTTAAAAAAAAAAAAAGTTCATGGACTTTACCACACCCACAAAGCAACAGAGAAAAATCTCCAGGGATTCAGAGATGTGTATTCATGAGCAAATATGTTTATCCCAGGGGTGCTAGGAAAGTTTAGCGTTTAAAAAAAAAAAAAAAGTTCATGGACTTTACCACACCCACAAAGCAACAGAGAAAAATCTCCAGGGATTCAGAGATGTGTACGTGACTGATAGTAGCAGCAGGCCTGTATCCAGCACTTATTTACAGCACCCCAGGCACCGTGCTAAGACCTCTGCAAGTACTAATTCACTAAATCCTTCCCGAGCCCTTGCGTAGGCTCTACCGTAACCCTCATTTCACGGAGGACAAAAGCAAGGCACAGAGAGGCTATGTAATTTGCCCAAGGTCACACAGTTGGTAAGTGGCAGATGCAAGAGTTAAACTCAGACTATCTTCACGTCGTGCATCGTTACGGCACGTTATGCTAAACGAATCATTGAATGAATGCAACCAGTAAAACCAAAACAATGCAAGAGCCAGCAGGATGGCCCTGCTGCATCAGCCCTATAGTGGAGAGAGAAGGGCAAGGACAGGCGGTTCACAGGTCTGGCTGCAGATGGTGGAGGTGGGTCCGGGATGGCACCTCCTCCCTGAAGTGGACTCCCCGGGACCCTGTATCTTCCCTCCCCTGGGTTCCCACAGTGAGGACCAGCCTCTGCCCTCCCCTTGTCTCACTATACTGCAATTGTGTGTTCACGTGTCTGTCTCTCAGGCTTCATAGGCAGGGGCTGGGTTTCACCCAGTCCTTTATGGCCAGCACTGTTTGCCCAGCCTAGAAACAAATACATTTTTCTTGAATAAAGGAGAGAGACAGGATTCGAGACTCCAGGAGCCCTGGTGAGAACACAGCAGACTTCACCCCAGAGGCAGCCAAGCAAGAAGCCAGTCACCGGCACCAGGTCACAGCAGGAGCAGCTGCTCAGCTGACAAGGTACTGACCGTGCACCCCCTATTCCCCTAAGGAGAGGCTGGTCCGGGCCTGGAATCTGAGCTTGAACTCTGCAGACAGGACTTAAGGGGTGCCAGCCTCTGGGTTTGTGCAGGACAAGTCGCTTACCAGGGAATGTGGGAGGTGATGTTGGAGAGGGCGATTATGAGTTCTGAGAAAACGTACCTGTTAATGCTGCCCTAGAATCCCATAGGAGCCTCTGGGCTGGGAGGGGGAGGGCTGTGATCAATAAGCAATGTCTGCCGTGGTGTGAGATGAAAAGTGGGGGCACACATATTCCGTGTTTACCATCCTGAGTAGCAGAGCTGTGGGAGGGAGCTGCATAGATTACTAGTAATACATAGCAGCTAACATTTATCCAGCACTTAGAATGTGCCAGGCACAATGTTAAATGCTTTTTCTGCTCTCTCTTTTTTTTTTTTTGGTGGCTGGCCAGTGTGGAGATCTGAGCCCTCAACCTTGGTGTTATCAACGCCACACTCTAACCAACTGAGATCCATCTTATTTAACCCTCAGAATAACCCTAGAAGATAAATGCCATTATTGTCCCTCTTCTAGAAGGCCAGCTCCATGAGGACTATGATCTTTTAAATCTGTTTTTTTTAATGCTGTGTCCTCAGCACCTAAAAGAGTACCTGGCACATGACAGGCACAGAATAGTATTTGCCAATGAGTAGATTAACTCTCATTGGCAGATGAGGAAACTGAGGCCCAGGACGGTAAGTAACTTGCTCAAAGTCATGGAACTAGTAAGTGCTGCTGTGGGGCAGTGCATCCAGCAGAACTTTCTGTGATGATGGAAATGTTTTATCATCTGNTTAGAAGGCCAGCTCCATGAGGACTATGATCTTTTAAATCTGTGTTTTTTAATGCTGTGTCCTCAGCACCTAAAAGAGTACCTGGCACATGACAGGCACAGAATAGTATTTGCCAATGAGTAGATTAACTCTCATTGGCAGATGAGGAAACTGAGGCCCAGGACGGTAAGTAACTTGCTCAAAGTCATGCAACTAGTAAGTGCTGCTGTGGGGCAGTGCATCCAGCAGAACTTTCTGTGATGATGGAAATGTTTTATCATCTGCACTGTCCACTACAGCAGCCACTAGCAGCATGTGGCTCCTGAGGACTTGAAATGTGGCTAGTGTGACTGAGAAACTGAATCTTTAATTTTATGTAAATCTCAACTAATTAAAATGGAAATTGAAATAGCCACATGTGGCTGGTGCCACACATGGCTGGTGGTGACCGTTTCGCACAGCACAGTTTGAGAGCCTGAGGGCTTGACCACCCTAGACTAATGCCAAGTCCTGGATTTAGAGTACACACAACCAACGATTTCCACAGACTCACACAAATACATTGAGACTTTTTAAGTGATATTTCCATTAGGGAGTGCAGGGGGCGTAACCAGGGAATGAATCTACAAGCGATCACATCTGCACCCTCCAGCAGTTCTGGGAGGGCTTTTATCCCCATCGTCCAGTTTTACATATGAGAGATTTGAAGATTCCAGAGGGGACATGGCTCACTCAGGCTTACCTGCTGAGCTTGGACCTAAGCCAGGTTTCCAACCATGAAATCCTAAGTCCCCAGACACTTCATTTTAACAGTGGACAGAAAGAGTAGTTGGGTCCAGCGTGCCATGGAGGAATCAGGCTGTGGGCATGCCAGCCTGGTTAGGGACCTCAGTGGAAATTCAGCTTGAGAGCAATTCTGACCAACAGACCCCAGGACAAGAGTCAGCTCAGGTAAAACCGTGGTGTGCAGGGAGCTCCTACCTCACAACTGTTCACCCTCCCTCCTTCTGCACACCTCTGTCCGGAAGCTGGAATCTTCCCTTCCCTCCAGTCAAAACGTGATCTTGAAAAAGTGCCTGAAGCTGCTGAACAGGAAGGTGTAAATGACTAATAAAAAGTGTCCATTTCCAAACAATTTCTGTGTTAACAGGCATCAAAAGCTTAAGCCAAAGAACACCCCTATAATTGGTAGGGTGTCCGGCATCATCAGCAAAAGCTAATATTTATAGAGCTTTATGTACCCGGCACTGTTTGAAGTGGTCATCATGTGTTAATGCACTTAACTCTCACAACGACACCATGAGAGAGGAACAAGTGCCATCCCATTTGGAGATAGGGAAACTGAGGCACGACGAAGCTAAGTGGCTGGATCAGTCACACAGCTGGGGAGTAGCCACGCCAGGGCTCAAAGCCAAGCAGGGCTGGGAGAGAGATGTTGGCATGGAGAGGAAGGAGGAAGTGGAGAGTACCAACCGAGGGGAGGTCTTTTTTCTTTCACCTGATACGAGAAGCCACCCGAGCACTGGCCCAGGGTTGCACCTTGGCCGCACCCACTTGCTGGTCTACTGGTCTGGAGGCATAGGTTGCTTCTCGTCCTCTTGTCTAACAGTTACAAACTTGCAGAAGTGTGTGGGCCAAGAATTCTGCGTGCTGACATGATCCGGGTTGGGCTGCAGGTCTCTTTCATGCCTGGCTGCAATTTTTCTAGATTACTCAGCTTTTGGGAGGGAAGCCGGGCCAAGGACAAACCTTTGGTAAGAAGAGCAGGGTGTATAGAGAACTGGCCCTACCTCCTCCTCCCTACCGCCTCCTCCAGGACCTGGAAACACCCTGGGGGGAACAGTGCCACAGCCCAAGTAGCAGCAGCTCGGTGACACCCCTTCCAGATAATATTGGGAGGGAGCCAGAGAGACCCTCCTCTCCCTGCCTCCCCTTCGTAGCCACTGCGACCTCCTGTGCACCAGGCATGACCAGGGCCAACTCGGGTACCTTGAAAGAGAAGCAGCAGCAGCCCTTCCAGCGAACCCTCTAGTGTGCTGGTAACTGGTTAACTGTTTGAGCACTGGCATAAGACAGCCTGGGTTCCTTATCCTGGTTCATGCACTTATCAGCCGTGTGATACGGAGTGAGTCATCTTATCAATTGTTCAGAACCTCAGTTTCCTCATCT
>NW_007727624.1:143977-144989 GCF_000696425.1 Galeopterus variegatus | reverse complement strand
CAGCCGTGTGATACGGAGTGAGTCATCTTATCAATTGTTCAGAACCTCAGTTTCCTCATCTGTAAAGTAGGGGTAACAGCAGCATTGACCCATAGGGTTACTGTGAGGATTAGATAGGGAGCTAGCAGAGCCATTAGTACAGGGCCTGTAGGTTAACCACGATTAACCTAGGCCTATCCCCTCCTTCTTTTATTGCTATTCTGTGTCCAGATGATATGCTTCTTCATACTGGACACTTCCGTGACATTCGTTTTTGAACTGAAATACTGAGGATAGAAATAACATGAGCCTCGAGTGGGCCTCCTTGGTGACAGTGGCAATTGCTCCATCTAGGGCCAGCTATATGGGTGTGTGGCTAGTGTGGTCACACAGGTCTGCTAGCAGAGCCTCCCCCCACCCCCCACCCCCAGCACTCACTGTTTCACAGTGGGGGCCTGGGCACAGGTGCAGGAAGGCATGGAGTTGGACCTGTGCATCCTGCCCATCAAATCACACCACGTGGCCCCAGGTGCCTATGAGGGTCTACATGTGTCCCACAGATATTCTGGTGCCCAAGGGAGCGCAGCATGAAATAACAAATGAAAAGCACCATGATGAGTGGAGAGATGGCAGAAGAAAGGAAAGAGCTTTTGGAACAAGGGGCCCCACATTTTCACTCTGCGCTGGGCCCTACAAATCATGTAGCTGGCCCTGGTTCTATCTGATGCTTTCTGAGTCTCAGAAGTGACAGTGTATTGAGCCACTGTCAGGGGCACTAACTAGTACAGCGTTCTGGGGAAGGGAGTTGCTTAGAGCCTTACGAATATGCACCCCTGATGCAGCAGCTCCACTTTATCATCAGAGATGTGCACAAGGATGTGTGTGCAAGGATGCTCATCATGGCATTATTTATCATAGTGACACTAGCTGGATGCCCAACAATGAGGGAGGGTCAAGTGTACAATCCATATTGAAGGATCGAACATAGCGTTAAAATTAAATCATAGAAGAGAACTTATTAACATGAGAAAAA
>NW_007727624.1:140225-143446 GCF_000696425.1 Galeopterus variegatus | reverse complement strand
GAAGGATCGAACATAGCGTTAAAATTAAATCATAGAAGAGAACTTATTAACATGAGAAAAATTCATGGTATTTGCAAAAAGGAAAAAAGTAGGCTACCAAAGAGCATGCAGCACATGATCTCATTTGCACAGATGCATAGGTAATATATGCATGGGGGAAATAACAGGCCAACTTACCCTTAAATACCGATTGCTGTTTTCAGGTGGGGGCTGTTTTCCCCTTTTGTACTTGTCCATCTCCCCAGCTCTCTGCACTGAGCGTGCATCACTTTCACAAGTGTGCAGAAGGAAGCTCTGTGCTGCAGCAGACAAGGTCAGGCCTGCAGACTCTGGAGCCAATAGCCTGGGTTCAAAGCCCAGCTCTGTGGGCCTGGGCAAGGTATTTAACTTCTCCAATCCCCAGCTTCCCCATCTGTAAGCAAGGAAAGTAATGATATCCCCTTCAAAGGGTCAAGGAGTTTAAATGAGTTAATATGTGCAGGGAGCTTAAAGCATTGTCTAGCACACAGTAAGCTCTATGTACATGCTGGTATTATTATTGTTATCATTAAAAAGAAATTATGTTAGGGAAAATATTGAGAGACAACAATGTTAACAATTTTGGGGGGATGGTATAGCAATGAGTGTCTTTTTTCTTTCGGACTTTATATTTTCCAAGTTAAGTGAAGCATGCATTACTTTTATAATTTGAGGGGGAAACTTACAGAAAGAAAAGAAAGGGAAAGGGGCGGTTCACTAAGTGTTGTTGGGGAAAACAGGATGAAGTCAGATCTGCCAAGTCTGCAGGCTTTTCAGGTCAAGGTCATATGTGGATACCTGAGCTGGTTCCAGGCCCTTGCTCAAGCCCCCTACCCCTACCACAGGGTGTGCATCTTCTCATTCATAAAGAACCCAACATCTGGAAGGCAGATGTCAATGCTGATCTAAAGGCTCTTAAATTACCTATAGCTAAATCTCTCTATACAGATAGAGAGAGGTCCATAGAGAGATCCATATATATATATTTAGATCAATCTATCAGGAGAATCTTTAACTCTAGCTGTAAAACAGAATATGTGCCACTCATATTCTGAATATAACCCTAAAGTGGCACTACCCATGATACAGTAATTGCTGACTTGCCTGTTTGCCTCTCTTCATAAAATCCTGGAACATTTCTTCTTTATAACCTTGGCACCTACCACAGTGCCTGGCATGTGGCAAGTGTCCCCTAAAAGTCTGTTGAAGGAATGAATAAAGGAGAACGTGGGTCAATGTAATAACAGAGATGCATATGTCAAGGTACAGGGATAGAGAACATGTGGTTTAGCTTTGTTCGGGGTGGGGGTGAGTCAAGAAAGGACCAAAGACAGGCAAGTAAAGCTTCAGAGTAGAGATGATTGATGCCTGAGTAAGTTTGTGAAGGGTGAAAATGTGTTTGTCCCCATAGAAAAGGGGAGAGAGATGGGGGGGACAGCAATCCAATGAGGGAGAACATCACTTAAAGGATCCTCTAGGTGATTCCAGGGCTAGTTTTACCCTAACTCCCATTAATTTAAAAAGATAATTTCTATACTTTTGTTTCTGAACAAATTATGATATTTAATAAAAATCCCAATCATCAAAAGTAAAAAACATACAACAAAAATATCTCATAAGTGTAATGCTTTTCAGAGAGAAACAAAGTGTGAGTAGCAATGAACTTAACCAGGAATCGGAAGGCCGGGAAGAACAGAGCAGGCTGGCCCTGCTCCTACTGACCCCACTCATAGATGAGGACGCTGACACTCGGGAGACAAAGCTCACTCGGAAGAAAGTGACAGGCTCCCATGGGGAAGAACAGAGCAGGCTGGCCCTGCTCCTACTGACCCCACTCACAGATGAGGACGCTGACACTCGGGAGACAAAGCTCACTCGGAAGAAAGTGACAGGCTCCCATGCTAATCTGTCTCTGCTGTATGCTTGAGACACACAGTCATTCGATCACTACAGAAATCCTGCAGCCCTACTTCACCCCAGAGATGACTATGATGCACCCACACCCGCCCTGGAGAGGCAGCCTATGGGGGCAGTGCTATGGCGAGGGTAGGGAGGGAGCCGTGCCCTGGTGCTGAGTGGCCAAACAGTACCTTGCTGGGAGCCATCTGATGGAAGGGGCCCAAGTTGAGTGTTGTGGCTAGAACAGAAGAAACAAAGAAAGGCCTGGAGGGTTTGCCCGGCCAGCTTACTCCTCTCCCTTATTTTCTCTTTTGTTCAGGCCCACCTTTCAGTGGCTGCAACTGGCCATGTTTTATGCAGCCCTGAAAGATACTCTAAATCCTTTCCAGAGAAGACAGAGAATAGAAAAACAGGGCGAAATAAAAAATTTGTTTGGTTTTGTTTTTATAACAGCATTATTGAGACAGAATTCACATACCATAAAATTCACCTTTATAAATTATACGATTCAATGGTTTTTAGTATATTCACAGAGTTGTGCAGCTATCAATACTATCTAATTTCAGAATATTTTCATCATCCCAAAAAGAAATCCCTTGTCCTTTAGCAGCCATCCCCTATTTCGCCCCAACTCCCCGGCCCCTGGCAACCACTAATCCCCTTTCTCTCTCTATGGATTTTCCTATTCTGGACATTTCATATACATAGAATCATACAATATGTGGCCTTTTCTGTATGGCTTCTTCCACTTAGCATCATGTTTTCAAGGTTCATCCACGCTATGGCATGAGAGAAGTCTGACAATTGATAGATTGGTCGATGATGGTTAAATTCATTCATTCGAGAAATATTTACTGGGCCTCTACTGTATGCCAGCCTTGGGGGGCCCAGCCAGGAATAAAGCTGACTGTAAACCCTGCCCTGGAGGGTTTCTAGTGGGGAAGAGGGACAATAAACCAAATGAGTAAGTAAATTATTGAGAATATTAGACAGTGGCAACAGCTCAAGCGAAGTGTAAAGCTGGAACTAGGGGAGAAGGGAGAAGGGATGTGACTTTAAACAGAGTGGTCAGCAAGGGCCTCCGCCCAGGCGGATGCAGGGGACGTTGGGGCTCCGACTGGAAGGAGGTGAGGGGGCGATGTTGCCATCACGACACCCCCTTGCAGTGCTCTGGTCTCGGCACGCAAGTCTGTCCCACGAGGGCCCGGACCTTGCCTGTCCCGTCCACGCTGTGCCCCCCGCGCCCGGGACGGTGGGTGACACCCAGAAGGCATTTCACGCTGCGAGCCTGCGGCCTGCCTCGG
>NW_007727624.1:136540-139336 GCF_000696425.1 Galeopterus variegatus | reverse complement strand
GACTGCGGCGTCCCCGGGGACTCTGCCGGCGAGACCCGGGACTGGCGAGTGTTACCGGCAGCCGTGTCGATCTCCACAGCGTTGGAGTTCCTCGAACGCAGCAGGTTCAGAGTAGCTCAGAGGGGAGGCCCCCTGGGGACCCTCCTTGTCCCAGACGTGGCCTCTGTTACCATGTTTACTGAAAGACCCTTTAGCGTAACTGGGGATCGTAACTGTGTATGTGGATGGCCTTGGTCCCTCACCTGCTTCCACAAAGCATAGGAGGCAGCGGACATGGCAACACCCAAACCACTTGCCTGGAGACAAAAGGGAGCCTCCGGCACTGGGGAGCTTGAGATCTCTAGATATCTTGGCCTAGAAGAGACAGCTTTTAGCGTTTGATAGCAAAACTGAGCCCTGGCTGGCTGCCTGGGGTAGTGGAGAGAAGGGCACCTGCTGCTTCCTGCTGTGTGACCTTGGGCAAGCCTCTCAGCCATGGATATATCACTGGAAAGGGTGGTGGCACCTGTCTCAAAGGGCAAAGGTGATATAAGGAAGTCAGAGGTATGCAGTAAGTACTGCATGAATGCTGGTTTTCTTCTCTTCCCCCTCTGGGCCTCCCAGCAGCCTCCAGGCAGTCAGGAAGGACAAGGATGGGTACAGCTTGTCATTGTCACAGAGTTGCTATACTTTGTCCAAAGAACTCTAGTTGTCCCTTTCTTCTCCAGGGGAGTTGCACAGGATGGACTGTGTCCGAATTCATTCCTCCCGTGGGAGCACTGGAGCCCTCTCCCTTTGTCCCTGATTATCTTAGAACAGCGCTGACTTCTCGTCACATTGTTCTTTATTAGCAAAGGCTGTTTGTTCAACAGGTAACAAATTGACTCTTCTCATGAACTCAGATAGCAGGGGAAAAATCCTCCTTAAACCCTCAGTCCCCGTATGTGACTTGTGCCCATATTGTTGATTTAGTCCTCCTTCTGTGTACTCCCCAGATGCCCCCCCAAAGCTTGGCTCTGTACTCTTGGTGAATTGCTTCATGTTTCAACATTTAAAAACCTTAACATAACCTGGGGCACCAGCCCATTCTATAGATTTGACCATAGGTTCAGAGAGGTTAGCAAAACTGCTCAAGTTCATGTTCAAGGCAGGGCATAGGCCCCAGCAGGGCTTTCCTGCATGTAGGCTTTTTTTTTAAAAAAAAAAAAAAGACCAGCAGTATAGGGGTTAAGAGCAGGAATGCTCCATGGGTTGGAATTCCCACGCTGCAGCCTAGCTGTGTGGCACTGGGCAAGGTGCTTCACTTCACTGTATCAGTGTTCTCCTCCGTAAAATGAGGGTAGTAACAGTGCTGGCCTTGTCGGGTTGTACTGGGGATTAAATGAGTGAAGACACATGAAAGCACTTAGGACAGTGTCTGTGTCTAAAACATATTTATACATGTTAGTCATCACTGTACCACGTCCTTCATGGTATTTTAAACATATGAGACTCTCGAAGACTGGGCCTCATTCAGTGGTGCATCTCGGCAAAGGGCCTAGGTTTGATTCTCAGTCATTTACTAAGCTTTGTGACATGAGAGCAATATCCTCACCTGTATAAATGGAACAAGTGACCTCAGCCTGGCTTAACGGTTGTGGGGGTTAAATGAGACAGTGCATGTAAGTCCCTTAGCTTGATTCCAGGGCCATAGTAGTCTGGGCTCTGAAATGAAGGCTATTATCATTATAACCTTGATCTAGCCAAAAGGTCTAGTTTAGGTCAAGCATCAACAGGTAGGTATTTGTAGGATGCAGGCCAAATGACACAACATTGTTAGATTTTAGATAATAAAGGAACACAAGTGAAATGTTCTAAACAATTCTAACAACTTGATCATTCCAACTCACAGCATAAAAGAGTTCTTTGTAGCACACAGTTCTCTCTCCCTCTTTCCTCCATGCAACTGTTTTTACTTGTGCTGTCTCTGGTATCTGCCAGCAGAGCCTGCATTTAATGAGTGACCTGGGGTCGTGGCTACATGCTCAGAAATCCTATTCTTGTTGCAGGGCCACGATCTCTTTCATGATGGAGGGAAGCAGGCAGACACGAGTGTCTCGGCCGTACAAGATCAGCGAATCTTCGAAGGTCTGTGAATGCTCACTCACCACTTGTGCACATGGCTAGGAAGTGCGATTGTTTCTCTGATTAACTCATCCTAATGCACAGGCTTGATTTTTGTTATTGGGGGTGGGTGTAGTTAATCTCCTTAAAGATGAACAGAGGCAGAATCGGGAAAGGAGCAGAAAGCATCATAAAGTCAGAACTGGAAGTGCAAAGGACATTAGAGACAGATGTGGCCGGATGTCTTCATTTTACAGTGTGACATTCCAGAGCTTCCTCTGTGTCACACCTTGACTCAATTATTCTGCCCATCAGCCACAGGAGGTGGATGGGACAGAATAAGAACCATGGAATTTCCAGCCCCGCTTAGGGGTTCAAACACTCCAAGGATGTGTCCATTGGGAAACCAGCCTCCAACCTAATGGTGGGGACAACACATTGTATACCTGGATGTTAAGGGCCCGGAGTCCTCTTACGTGGTCAGGACTCTTTGGGACCCTAAGAGCAAGTGAGGGTGGTTTCCCTAGGGCTGAACTGCTAACCTGTGTCATGCTGGCTGTATCAGAATCACCCTGAGGGAAAGTGAGGAGGGGATGCCTGGCCCCACCCCGGGCCTGCTGAATTTTCAAATCTGAGAGCAGGACCTTGGAAACTATACCTTCAACAAAATCCTCAGGTGACTCAAAGCATTCCCTGTCCCCACAGCTGCTATAG
>NW_007727624.1:134904-136367 GCF_000696425.1 Galeopterus variegatus | reverse complement strand
TATGGCTAGGAAGTGCGATTGTTTCTCTGATTAACTCATCCTAATGCACAGGCTTGATTTTTGTTATTGGGGGTGGGTGTAGTTAATCTCCTTAATGATGAACAGAGGCAGAATCGGGAAAGGAGCAGAAAGCATCATAAAGTCAGAACTGGAAGTGCAAAGGACATTAGAGACACTGTGGCCGGATGTCTTCATTTTACAGTGTGACATTCCAGAGCTTCCTCTGTGTCACACCTTGACTCGATTATTCTGCCCATCAGCCACAGGAGGTGGATGGGACAGAATAAGAACCATGGAATTTCCAGCCCCGCTTAGGGGTTCAAACACTGCAAGGATGTGTCCATTGGGAAACCAGCCTCCAACCTAATGGTGGGGACAACACATTATATACCTGGATGTTAAGGGCCCGGAGTCCTCTTACGTGGTCAGGACTCTTTGGGACCCTAAGAGCAAGTGAGGGTGGTTTCCCTAGGGCTGAACTGCTAACCTGTGTCATGCTGGCTGTATCAGAATCACCCTGAGGGAAAGTGAGGAGGGGATGCCTGGCCCCACCCCGGGCCTGCTGAATTTTCAAATCTGAGAGCAGGACCTTGGAAACTATACCTTCAACAAAATCCTCAGGTGACTCAAAGCATTCCCTGTCCCCACAGCTGCTATAGATAGAGATTGGGGGGCCCATTTGTGGGGCGGTCCCCATTTATAATCATTATAAATATTAATGATGTCCTCTTTTCTTTAAAAGTGGCCCTTTTGGGGATGAAATTTTATGGTTCCCTTAGATCATACATTCTCAATGGTAGTGATATTGCCCCCAAGGGGGTGGAAATTGGTTCTTGGGGATGCAGAAAGAATTTTGCACTTTCCATGTATAAGGCACAGTTCTGCATGCACTGCGTAAGCAGACATGCAGTGTATCTGTGGTGGAAAAATTTTGCGGGGGAGGCTATTAGGAAAAAATATCTTAGGAGGAGAAACACTGCTTTAGATAAAGGGAGTCGTGAGCAGCCTGTAGATTTGAGAAAAGGAGGAAAGAGTTCTACAGTTGTACGTAAAAGAAAAACAGGGTGTCATTTCCAAGAGAGGCTGGTTTTCCTGAGGAATGGTCTCCTATCCCCATTTGAATTTGCAGAGACCGCTTCTGCCAAGCCCAGCTTTATCTAATGTGAAAACCCAGAAAGGTCTCACCACTCTCTCAAAGAGGCTTTGTTTCAGAGCTTGGCTGCAGGGACAGTGTAGCTTACTAAGGGTGATAGCACTAGAAATCTTTGTCCTCTAAAAGCAGATTCTGACTTTCTTTCTCTCTGAATCAACACTCTTAGGAATAAAGTTCTCAATCCTTTGGTTGATTGTATTTATGTTTCCAACTTTTTATTTTTAAAAAAGTGCCCAAATCATAAATGTACTCTTGAATTTCTAGACATTAAACACACACACGTAGCCAGCACCCAGATAGAAAAAAAAAA
>NW_007727624.1:133886-134878 GCF_000696425.1 Galeopterus variegatus | reverse complement strand
AAAAAAAAAACCCTTCCTGTCACTATACTCAAGACAGTCGCTCTCCAACTTATAACACTCATTTTGTCTCCTTTTGAACTTTATTTCAGTAAAGTCATAAGGCAGGTACTCCTGTGTGTCTGGCTTCTTTCATGCAGCAGGGTGCCTCTGAGAGTCGCCCACGTTGTGGCATGCTGGTGGATCGCTCATTCTCAGCGCGATGGAGTCTCATGGCCACCGCTTTTCATGTAGCCACCATAAAATGTGTTGATGCATTTTGATGCTAAATTCTTTTTTCATACATAATACTCCATACCTGCTGCTTCTCTCCAGGATCAGCCTCTGACCACCTGTATTTGATTAAGGCACTAAAATGGGAGATAAAGGAATGCACAGGATTAATATCATCAGAAAATGTTAGGAGCGGGAGCTTCTAAATTACCTGAAATGCTGAAACTCTGTCACTGACTTCCCTTTAAAATTGGGAAGTCATGTTTGTGTGTTTTTTGAAAGGTGTCATCTATGCATCTATTCTAAAATTCAGAAACATGTTGTAGTCGAGATGCAGGTAAAGAATTAAATGTGCCTACTTAGTATGGAGACCCAGTCTTAGAGACAACGGCTGCTCTTTTCCCTGCCTGGCTCCCTGGAGCAGATGGTTCCCCTTGGCAGCTGTTGTCCGGGGCTTTCCCTGGTCCCCGCCCCCTGGGCTGTTTCCATTTTTACACTGCAGCCTGGGGTTGTGTGTAACTCCACCATCACCAGCTTAGAGACAGCCAGGGAACCAGGGTGGGCAGGTGACCCACCTGATGCCCCTCTCCTGCTTCTGTCAGGACACTGAGCCTTCACTGTTACTCAGTGTCACAGCAGTACTTCTTTATTTCCTTCAATCCACACCTGAGCAGGAGGGCCCAGGCCAGTGTCCGTAGGAGCCTAGACCATTTCTACGTAATGAGAAGCCACAACTAGGCCAGGCTCACTCTGTCTGAGTAACCAGAATAAACAGAGGTAGC
>NW_007727624.1:131516-132391 GCF_000696425.1 Galeopterus variegatus | reverse complement strand
AATCAGACCTTCCAAGATTTAGAAACTGTTGTCTAGATCTGATATATCTTTGTATTCTCAAAATCACACAACAGGCCCAGAACACAATAAATGTCTGCCAACTGGAATTTATTGCATTAATAAATTTGTATTCATTATTCATATTTAATTAATTAATTCCACTATAGCATGGAGATTAAAGGTTTGGGCTCTGGAATCAGACGTAGGTTCAAATCTCAGCCCTGCCAGTCAGTCCCTGTGGTAAATTTCTCAGTCTTTCCAAACCTCAATCTTCCTCATCTGGAAAATGGGGATTATAACAGATGTTCCCTGGGAGGATTATTAAGAGAGTGTCTATCAAGTTCCTGGCCCAGTGTACAGCACATAGGAGCCCCCAGGAAAAGACAACACTCTAGTATTCCTGCACTTTACAACACATTTCTTTTGACCCTAGCAATAACTGGTGAAGCCACATTTCTCAAAGTAGGATCCCCAGAGCACCCTAGTCCGATAAGTTAAGTCTCTGGGACCCTCCCCCTCCTAGTACTGAGCAGCAAAGTGAGAGATCATGCTTTGTTGCATGACAGTGTGCTAAGCGCTTCATAAGACACAGAGAAAGCTGTCTTTCTCAGCGCAGGGCCTTGGTGGGAGCTGGCAATCATAACAGCTAACATTTCCCAAGCTGTCACGAAGCCAGCTCTTTGCCATGTTCCGTCTCATTAACTCCCCGAACCTAAGCGGTAAATACCCTCACCCTCATTTTTGAGAGGAGGAAATGGAGGCTCAGAGAGTTTTTGCAGCTTACCCAAGACTACAGCTAGTGAGTGGCAGAGCTGGGCCTCAAACCCACATTGATTCCATCTGATTTTAGAGGCTGTGCCCTGAGCAAGCAACTG
>NW_007727624.1:123626-131098 GCF_000696425.1 Galeopterus variegatus | reverse complement strand
TCTGATTTTAGAGGCTGTGCCCTGAGCAAGCAACTGTACTTCCCTAATAGGACAGCATTTTCAAACCTATCTGTCATGACCCACAGTAAAAAAGAACGAGGAAGAGGAAGGAAAGGAGAGGGAAGAGAAAGCAAGCTTTTAGGAATTGCATTTATAAGAAGAAAGGAAGGAAATACATACAATACATATGCACACAGAAATGCCTGTTTCCTGTGGTGCACTCTAATGTTTTCTTTCCACTTCTCTTTAATTCCATGTAATTTCAAACGCTGGTTGGGACCCACCGGCTTGATCACAGGACCCTGTGGGCAGTGGGAGAGCAGGCGGCTATGCCTCCTGTCCCTGACATGCACTCTCTGTCACAGGTGTACCGCTGGGCTGACCACTCAACCACGGTGCTGCAGCGGCTGAACGAGCAACGTCTCCGCGGCCTCTTCTGTGACATTGGCTATGCCTCCTGTCCCTGACATGCACTCTCTGTCACAGGTGTACCGCTGGGCTGAGCACTCAACCACGGTGCTGCAGCGGCTGAACGAGCAACGTCTCCGCGGCCTCTTCTGTGACATCGTCCTGGTGGCCGACGAGCAGCGGGTGCCAGCTCACCGCAACCTGCTGGCCGTGTGCAGCGACTACTTCAACTCCATGTTCACCATTGGCATGCGAGAGGCTTTCCAGAAGGAGGTGGAGCTGATTGGCGCCTCCTACATCGGGCTCAAGGCTGTGGTGGACTTCTTGTACGGTGGGGAGCTGGTGCTGGACGGCGGCAACATCGACTACATCCTGGAGACGGCCCACCTGCTGCAGATCTGGACGGCGGTGGACTTCTGCTGCGAGTACCTGGAGCAGGAGGTGAGTGAGGACAACTACCTGTACCTGCAGGAGCTGGCCTCCATCTACAGCCTCAAGCGGCTCGACGCCTTCATCGACAGCTTCATCCTGAGCCGCTTCGGCACACTGTCCTTCACGCCCGACTTCCTGCAGAACGTCTCCATGCAGAAGCTGTGCCTCTACCTGGGCAGCAGCGAGGTGCAGCGCGAATGCGAGCACGACCTGCTGCAGGCTGCCCTGCAGTGGCTGACGCAGCAGCCCGAGCGCGAGGCCCATGCCTACCAGGTGCTGGAGAACATCCACTTTCCGCTCATCCCCAAGAACGACCTGCTGCACCGCGTCAAGCCGGCTGTGTGCGCGCTGCTGCCCAAGGAGGCCAACTGTGAGGGCTTCATCGAGGAGGCCGTGCGCTACCACAACAGCCTGGCGGCCCAGCCCGTCATGCAGACCAAGCGCACGGCGCTCCGCACCAACGAGGAGCGCTTGCTATTTGTGGGCGGCGAGGTCTCCGAGCGGTGTCTGGAGCTCAGTGATGACACCTGCTACCTGGACGCCAAGAGCGAGCAGTGGGTCAAGGAGACGCCCCTGCCGGCCCGGCGGAGCCACCACTGCGTTGCTGTGCTGGGTGGTTTCATCTTCATCGCCGGTGGCAGCTTCTCACGGGACAACGGAGGGGATGCGGCCTCCAATCTTCTTTATAGGTATGACCCCCGCTGTAAACAGTGGATCAAGGTGAGATTAAAGCCAGATTATTTCTTTATTCTTGAGGACTCTTGATTTCCTTACCTAGCCTTGACTTCCCTTCCTTCTCTCGGGCCTTGATGACTGTCCTGTTTCTGAACGAGGTGTGATGATAAAGTGACATAATTTCCACCCTCCTCCATGCCCATACCCTAATTGGGGAGAGTGAAGACTGACCGACCACCCTCTGAAGGGTTGGTCATTGTCCAGAGCAGTGCTGTCCAATGAAATTTCTGCGCTGACAGAGACGTTCCATGTCTACATTGGCCAATACTGTAGCCACCAGCCACGTGTGGCTCTTGTAATATGGCCAATGTGACTGAAGGTCTAAATTTTCACTCTTATTTAATTTTAACTAATTTATATTTGAATGTAAATGGCCTCACAAGGCTCATGGCTACCATATTGGACAGCGCCAGTGTAGACATTTGATCCGTAGTTCAGTGTTCCCTTTGTGTGAGTCTGCTCTGAGCTCCTCTTTTGTAAGGTTTTGGGAGCCGGTTTAAGGAGGCCACAAAGGCTCACATCTGGCCCTTAGGCAGGGACTGTGTGGCCTGATTCTGGAAAGAGTGTGGGCTTGACACCAGGCCTGAGATGACATCCCAGCTTGGCTAAATTGTAGTTGGGGGATTTCAGACCAGGTCCTTGGCCTCTCCAAATTTCGGATTCCCCTTCTGGGAAAATATGTGTGGGGACACTGGCCTTCTAGAGTTGGGGGGTTATAGATCATGTTGGTTGACAAGCATCTGGCATAAGGAAGATGTCCCCTTTCTCCCAAGAACGCCTCTCCAGACAACCACCCACAAAAGTCTGTCTCGGTCTTTATACTCACACCTCAGCATTATTAACTCAGTTTTTTTCTGAGCTCAAAAATCAGAACAGATTTCAGATAATCTTTCAATTTTATTCTTAAAAACCTAAAACTTCTCCCTAAGGTCTAAGTTTTGCCACTGAAAAGGGGCTTCCAGCTGTGGAGCCCATCTTCAAATGCTCTGTGGCTGTGGCAGCTGAATGTGTGTCTCCTGTGGGACCGCATTCATTTGTGCATTCTGCTGGGATTATTTTTAAAAAGTTGGGTCTCCTACTTTTTAATTTCCTTGTACATGGCACTTTGCTCTGTTAAGATGGATGGCAGTCGGCATTAATTTTTTAAAAATATCTGATGGCGGAGAGAGGGGAAAGATAAATTTTTATTCTGAAGTAAATCTGCGATTCTGAACTGTGGTCTTAAGGAAACCTCAGGGACTCTGAGAAGTCCCACCTAAAGAGCCTCTCTTCACTCAAGTTTAACTCCCTTTACCTGACCCCCTTTGCTGCTGTCTCACCCTCCTGGGCTGTGTATCCCATGGTCACGTTTAGAGAATGCCAAGCTGGGGTCAGTGCTGTGCTGGGTCTGGGAAGGGAAGGTGCAGGTGTTTCGCCCCCTCAGGTGGCCTCCATGAACCAGCGCCGCGTGGACTTCTACCTCGCCTCCATCGATGACATGCTGGTGGCCGTTGGCGGCCGGAATGAGAATGGAGCCCTCTCCTCAGTAGAGACGTACAGTCCCAAGACCGACTCCTGGTCCTACGTGGCCGGCTTGCCAAGGTGACTGGGGGTTTTGCAGCAGGCTCTTCCAGCAGGACATTTTTATGGGATATGGTTTAGTGCACCTCACTTTCTGGGTATCTTGGCCTCCAATTCCAGAAAAGACTCTCATGGCTTATAGACAACAGTGGGTAGACCAGGAGGGGTGGGATCTGCTGGGGGGAGTCTTGGCTCTCGTTCTAGACTGAGTACAAGTGTCAGCTCTGCCATCAAGACACAACCCCCCAGTTTCCGAGTCTGTTCAGTTCCTGAGTTTCAGAGAGTGAGTATTGAGTTCTGATAGTGAGGGATTTACCTAAAGAAGTCACTGAGTCTGGGCAGGAGGAGCTCTAAGAGGTGGGGGGATACCTATACTACATCTGTGCCTTCACCCCACTCAGCCTTTATTTCCTCATCTGCTGGGTAGGGAGGATCCCAATGTCTGCCCCATGGCATTGTCGTGCAGAGTAGATGAAATTCTGCTCACGAGACCCCATGTGGCATCCAGCACACAGGAAGTGCTCCAGGGTTATAGCCCTTTACACTGTCCTTGGTCCTCCCTGTGGCCAGGTGTGCAGTTATTGAGCACTTATTATCATCACAGGATTAGCAGAAGGTGTACACCATTTATTTGACCTGTGGCTGTACCTGAAAATGCACTTTCTGAACCACTTTTGCTGTGGAACCATCCAGGCATCTTGGGGACTCTGTTCCCAAGGGTTAGAAGAGAGTAGGGGGTAAGTGCCATGTTTTAAAGTCATGGTTGGGGCATGAATCCCAGATCCTCCATCTCCTAGACAACCTCTTCATGCAGAGGTTCCCAGAAGCCAGTAGGGTATAACAGCTATTGCCTATTAATAAGATGATTGGGCTGTCGTCATAGTAGCTACTGATTACCGAGTGCTAACTCTGGGTCAAGTGCTTCATGTGATGAGTGCTTTGACATCACAGTAGCCTGATGGGGTGGCAGTAGGCATCCTCTATGATTTATCATCTAAGCCAGGATGACAGTGAACAGGGCAGGTCAATGGTATATATACTGGCCCTATCCTAGGCTAACCAGGACCCATGGTCTCCCTGGGTTTAGATACTTATATCATCCCACTTCACAGATGGAGAAATAAAGCTTAGTAATAGCGAACACCTGCCGGCATCACTTTCTCTGGGCCAGCCAATGTGATTGATGTGTCTTACACACCACAACAACCCTTTTTCTTTCTAAATGGGCTTTAGGTGCACAAAGTTGGAAGAAACACAGTCCACGATGCTGTCGTCATTAGTGCATGTTGCAGTTTTATTTAGTTTACTTATTCACAGCTTCTTTCATTTATTGACTTGCTTGTGTAATGGCACCTCCATGAACACATGGCCCAATCCAGAGCTATGACATTGAACGGTGACTTCTGTCTGCCCTGGGGTTGTGCTTCTGTGAACATCACTCCACGTGCTTTTCTTACCCCACCTCCCCACCCCCGCCTCCCAGCTGAGTAACCACTATCCTGATTTTCGTGACATCATTTTCTTGGCTTTTGGTAACCTTTGTTTGCACGGGGTTTTTTTGTTGTTGTTAGTCACTCCCCTTTTTCATAGTTTTTTTTTTTTTTTTTTTTTTGGCTGTCCAGTACAGGGATCAAACTCATGTCCTTGTTGTTAGAAGGTTGTGCTCTAACCAGCTGAGCTAACCAGTCAGCCCAATAGACTAGATTTTAGAGCAGTTTTACGTTTACAGAAAATTGAAGAGAAAGTAGAGAAAGTTCCTCTCTCCAGCCACACACATGGTTTCTTCTGTCAACATCTTGCATTGGTGCGGAACATTTGTTACAATTGATGAATCGATATTGTTACGGTATTATTAACTAACGTCCCCAGTTTACATTAGGGTTCACTCTGTGTGTTGCACAGTTCTATGAGCTTTGACAAATGCATAATAGCATGTATCTACCATTACAGCACCCCACAGCATAGTTTCACTGCCCTAAAAGATGCTTTGTGCTCTCTCTACTCATCCCTTCATCCCTGTTCCCACCAGCCCCTGGCAGACATTGATTTTGCTGTCTCTATGGTTTTGTCTTTTCCAGAATGTCATCAGAGTTGGAATTGCACTCTATGTTTATTCCCTCTTTGATACGTTATTTGATGGGGTACATGCGTGTGCCTAAGTAGCATATTATTCTAGCTGATTGCATCCGTGTGAGGACGGCAACAGCCCTGTTACTGTCCCCATTTCCCGCTGGGGAAACGGAGATTCCAAGAAGGGCAGGGCTGGGATCCCAGCCCAGGGGGCCTGACTGCCGAGCCGCCCGCTTACCTGCCCTGCCACTTCTTGTTTACTGACGTGTACAAAGTGCTCGTGGGGTCCTGCTCCCTGCACTGTCTCCTTAAATCCTCACACCCTCTGAGAGGGCAAGTTTGTCCTGTTTTGCAGAGGAGAAGACAGGCCCAGGCTCTGGAGGCAAAGCCCACAGCAGCACTGAGCTTCCTGTCTCTTTTTCCATCCTTCTCTCCGCAGGTTCACATATGGCCACGCGGGCACCATCTACAAAGACTTCGTGTACATCTCGGGGGGCCACGACTACCAGATCGGCCCTTACCGCAAGAACCTGCTGTGCTATGACCACCGGACGGACGTGTGGGAGGAGCGGCGGCCCATGACCACGGCGCGCGGCTGGCACAGCATGTGCAGCCTGGGCGAGAGCATCTACTCCATCGGGGGCAGCGACGACACCATCGAGTCCATGGAGCGCTTCGACGTGCTGGGCGTGGAGGCCTACAGCCCGCAGTGCAACCAGTGGACCCGCGTGGCGCCACTGCTGCAGGCCAACAGCGAGTCGGGCGTGGCCGTGTGGGAGGGCCGCATCTACATCCTGGGTGGCTACAGCTGGGAGAACACCGCCTTCTCCAAGACGGTGCAGGTGTATGACCGCGAGACCAACAAGTGGACCAAAGGCACTGACCTGCCCAAGGCCATTGCCGGCGTGTCCGCCTGCGTCTGCGCCCTGAAGCCGCGCCTGGAGGACAAGAAGAAGAAGGGCAAGGGCAAGCGGCACCAGGACCGGGGCCAGTGACCTGCCCACGCCTTCCAGGGACCATGTCCCAGAGTGTCTGTAGACCAGCAGCAACTTCTTAGAATCCCGGAAACATTATGTACTACTTAGCAGCTTTTTTTACTTTTATGATTCTCGGTATTTCTATGATATCACAGTAACCGATTAAATATTATATATAACTTTACATATCTTGCCTGAATAATTAAACCTGGGCCCAGGCAGTGCATACCTCCTATGTCTGTGCAGACCTTCCTCCCACATTATGAATCCCCTCAGCTCCCCCTCATTGTCCCCCTGACAGCAGCTAGTGTGCAGGATACACAAAAATCTTTGTAATGAAGCTCGGGCCTCGAAGGGATAGCTCAGATCACCTAGTGCAAGCCTTCCCAAACCTGGCTGAGCTTTTAAAAATGTTGACTCCTGGGCCCCACCTCAGAATTATTGAATCCAAAACCACCAGGAGCGGGGATTAGAGGGATACCCAGAAACTATATTTTAACCAGTTCTTGGAATTCGGAGCATCAACCATATTTGGGAGTCACTGGCAAGGTCAAGTGTATTCATTTTATAAATGGGGACACAGAGACCCCATGAGAATGAGTGAGCGACCAGGGTCACACGTGTGTTCCCTGGACAGTCAGGTGGGACGTGAGTACTATTTGTGAGGGAGCTATTCTCACTGGGATTCCATATCAGGTGACTTGTTCTGAATAATCCCATTTTTCCTTATTGGCAATCTTTTGAATTCTAGTAGGTTACAGGTGACCAAAAAAGAAAGAAAAAATGGCACGAAGCTCTTTATAAACATTATTCTATAATTTGTGCTCCCCCGCTCCCCAAGCCTACTGTCTCTTATACTTGTATTACTAATGTACTGAGCTCCCAAACTCTGTTTATTTCTTGGGAAAGAAAAAGTAAACACCATAGAATTTGCAGTTGTTTCCTGTGACTCTAGCTCTAAGAAGCCATTGGAAGCTTCTCCACAAATGAGCACACATTGATCCCTAAGAAGGTCCGCCAGCCCATGCAACAGGTCCTGGTCCCAGTTACCTACTACTAGGTGGTTTTGTGCTGCTGGGCAAATTCTTTAACAAGTCTTTATCTGTTCCCTCATTTAGCAAGAGGGTTAGATGAAATAACCACTGGGCTCCTCCCAGGTGATAAGTTCTTTCAGTCCACATAAGCTATTAATACATGTTTTGCACCTCCTTTTGAGATGCATAACTGCCCTGCACTGATGTCTGCAGTTGCTAGAACAGGTACCAATATCGTATGCCCTTTAAGAGAGCT
>NW_007727624.1:91239-123616 GCF_000696425.1 Galeopterus variegatus | reverse complement strand
CTTATTGTTGACATTGATCTTAGGATAAGGAAAATCTGAGTTAACCTTTCTTTCCCTGTCTTTTGTCTCTTTGCTGCACTTCCTTTTCTTTCCCTGTAGGGTTTTGGTTGGTCTGTTTCTGTAGTAATCCAGGAGAGATGGGACAATTTGGGATTTGAAAGCTCCGATACTGCCTCTGATACTGCCTCTGATACTGCCCTCTATTGCTAGTTAGGTGAGCAGTCTGCATATTTAGCTAGTTACTTGCATATGGAAGTCCCTAGGGGTTTACACACTGTTGAGAGAATCTGCAAGGCATACAAATAGACAAACCAAAAAGCTGTAAACGCTTGCAGGAGCTCTGCAGCACTTCAGTGTATTAAAGGCTCTGAGAAGTCCCGCATTAACTGTTAACCTTCCATCAACCCAGCATGTCCAAACGTCTTTGAGCCTGGAACTCTTTTTTTGTCTCAGACCTGGTCCCAGACCTCCATGAAACACCTTTTGCAGAACTTCTGCCAACTTTGCGATAGCCTACCCACTTCCTGTTCCGGGAAAGTTTCTGTTACTTGAAGACCCTTTAGATGGCATGGCATGGCATGGCATAGGTGGTCTGTTCTCCCCAGCTCAGCCTGGGTCATGAGCAAACAGGCAATTGTTCAACCAGAATCTAGGGGAAGGTTGGGGAGAGCGCATAGAAAGACTACGAGTGGTTTGGGAGTAGCATGTCTTTTACCTTGTGAGGAGGAGAGACATTGATTTTTAGCCTAAAACAACTCTTTTTATTTTTTGCTATTGGCACTCATCCCAGGATAAGGGCAAGGTGCTGGCTTCTATTCTGGTTTTCTTGTGCCTTGTGGGTTACATATGATGTCCTGCAGCTAATATTTTGTGATGTCTGTCCTGACACTGTCAAGGCAGTTTGGAATTTACATGGCCTAGAATCTATTACTGTTGAGGTTGAGAATCCTCAAAAGGGAGGATTGAGTGGTAAGGTTTTTTTATCTTGTGAACCAACTTTAAATAGTTAATGGTGGCTACTACTGTGCTGTAGGAAAGGTTTTCGAGCTTCTTAGGGTCGATGGAAAGGCCCATAGCACGATGTCCTGCAGCTAATATTTTGTGATGTCTGTCCTGACACTATTAAGGCAGTTTGGAATTTACATGGCCTAGAATCTATTACTGTTGAGGTTGAGAATCCTCAAAAGGGAGGATTGAGTGGTAAGTTTTTTTTATCTTGTGAACCAACTTTAAATAGTTAATGGTGACTACTACTGTGCTGTAGGAAAGGTTTTCGAGCTTCTTAGGGTCGATGGAAAGGCCCATAGCAGGTGACAAGCAGTGTCTGCATGGGCACAGGAGAATGAAGTGGTCATGCCTGGGCCAGGTTTTTGTTACATTTGCTTGTAAGTTAGAAATTCACTGTTGTGCCACCCAACTAAGAATGGAAGAAAATGTTTTTTAAATCTGATGGGTAGAGCTTGGGGCTGTGCTTATGGAGGAGGCCATTTGAACTGCACAGTCACAATAGTGTGGTTTCAAACCACAGTAACGAAGGCTGAAAACAGCCACTTTTGCCGTTTTGTTGTTAAACTATCAATGCTCCAAGCTGTTCCGCTTGAACTTTGAGAATACCTGGATCTTTGTTTGTTTGTTTGGTCTTTCAAAATAAGCATGGCAGGCTTTTATTCAGGTTTTGAGAATTAGGGTTTTAACTTCATATTAGTTGTAGGTTTTAGGTGTGATTTATCCTGGAGGCACCCAAGTTGGAGGCCTATTTGCTTAAGACATAAAGGTAATGATAGAAGGGAGGGAGAGTAGAAAGCTGGGTAACGCACTTACACTCACTTACAGCAGTCTTCCTGCTGTTTAAAATGTACATAGATTGTCTTAGCTTAGCAGTCCGTTGGTATTTTTAACATTTTGCCATTTTAGTAAAATTACCAGGTAGGACTTCTAGACCTTGATCTGAGCAGAACCACATGTATGTATTGTGTTCTAAATGCCCTTCCCCTTGCCCCTTAATAATCAGATGACCTCACCATTACTTAGTAGAGATCCCAGAAATGAACCCTAAGGGGTGTTCAGTTTTGGGGTGGGAACCCAAATGCCAAAGGGAAGTGGAGTCCTTCTCTGTGAGTTCAGGTGCATTAACCTGTGGCTCAAAGTACCTCGGCCCCGAAACCAAGAGTGACCCGTCAGTGATTTGCAGCCATGTGGGAAGTGAAAGGACCCCTACCCTCTACCACCCCCTTGTAGAGTGACCAACCTTCATTCTTGACCCTGGTCCTCCATGGTGTGGAGCTTGGCTGGCACCAGCCCAAGTAGCACCTCATGGCCTTTGGCTCAAATCTCAGCCTGCTGGTCCCACACCTGGACCAGCAGCTATGGTCTGGACCTCCTGGCGTCTCCGTGTACTCTGAATGTTGTGGGGGGTGGGAAGAGGGGCTGTCATCCTGGCCTCCAGGACAAGTGCCTGGAGGTAGGACAGCTCTACAGGCACTTGGGAGACCCTGACCTGTGCATCTGCCAAGCCTGGCAGTTTTTAGAGGTTTTTGAAATGTTTTGATACTTTTTGATACAATTTGCTAATAACCATTTTGTAGAATGCCAACTGGGGTTTCCCACCTCACCCCTTACCTCCCACCCCTTGATTTGTGCCAGACAACAAGTGTCCTGTGGTCAGCATCAGGCCCTCGCCTCACGTGGCTTTGTCTTGAGTCTTGCCCTTCTCTGTGACTGATCTGCCACAACTCTTGAATCTCATAAGGTCACACATGGCCCCCAGCTGAGCAAGAGGTCACTGGCTCACCAGGAGGACACTTAAACTACCTTAAGAGGTTCTGTCTTTCTTCTGAAGCTCCTATCTCAGTGTTGTGCACAGAGCTGGAGAGACGCCTGAGGGCTGATACCTGTATCACCTTTCTCATACGGGTCATTTCTACATCACACGTCTGGCTGGGGTCCTGGGCTCCTCCTGTCCACCCCTTCTTTTAAAGAAATCTGAACATGAAATTCATAAAAGCAAAAAACAGCAAACCATCCTTGCACTTTGCAGAATCATCATCTTCCACTCTAGAGGTTATTCATTTCTTTGTTTTGTTTTTTTACATAGATAGAATTTGTGGCTTCTGAGGGTGTTTGGGGGTCTCAAGAAATTGTCCTTTGGTTGCCTTAGTTACAAGAGTTGAATGAATGTACAAATTTCATGGTGGAAGAGTAGAGGGGATACACCCTTCTGTGTCAGTTTTCTTTGAGAAAACGAACCCCACCTTTTCAAAGTTACTTGAAGCTGTCTTTACAGTTTGCATGTATTGAAAGGAAGCTTAATGTCCCTTGGATTGATTGAGTTAATCATCAACCACCAGCCCCCTTTGAAAATCAATAAAGTATTTAATGAGTAAGTAATTCGTTGGGTATGTTCTGGCTGCTGATGTCACTGAAATCTGTAACTGTGTGTGTGTTTTAATTTGCTGCTTTTGTATTTGTGATTTTATGACATTCAACGCTTTTCTGTCTTACCTCTTTTTAATTAATATTCTGCATGATGCTTTTTTTCTTTGTTTTTAATTCCATACAGAGTATTCAATTCTTGAAACACATTAAAATAATTTGCCTGCCAGGGTATGGTTTATTTTATAATTGCATTCCCAGACGTGTGTGGTTATTGTAATGATCTTTAGTCTATTTTCTCTGCCCGTATGAAAAAGAACCCTTTGCATTTGAGCCCAAATATAATTTTGAAATTAACCAGACTTCCTCTTAATGTTGCAGGAGGCTGGGACATTTCAATTCTGCTTTCATTGTGCTTCTAATAGCTGTATTTTGCCAGGAATTTCATTCAGATTCTTGATTGCAGCACTAAGTTCCCGCGACCTGAAGTAAAACTATTTGCTTAAATTTGTGTCAATTGGGGTAATTGGATTAGAAAAGAGAAGTAGAAACCAAGGAAAACAGCTTGTGACAAGTACAAGGGTATTTCAAAAAGTTCATGGAATAATTCGTTTCATCTTTCAATTCTAGTTTTCCACGAACTTTTTGAAATACCCTCCTAATTTGTGATCTTTATCAGAAGGATACAATTTCTATAAGCATGGCATTCACTCTATTTCCCTTAGGGCCTGAGAAGAGGAAGGCCGCTCCCCGGACTTGCTGGCCTTTTGCAAGGCCACCATCAGACAAGCCCAGTTACGAGTGTGCACCTCTTCCCCAGCACTGTTAGCAATCTAGCATTGGGAGGGTGGAGGGGGGCACCTGTGCAAGTCACACCTGGAAACCTGGTTAGAATTTGCCTCTGAGCCGATGAGCTACCCCAAACTTGACACTGGTTGCCAGATGCTACATTCCTCACCTAGATTCCTTCATTTCAGCTTCAGAAGAATCTCAGGTTAGAAACAATACTCTCCCCATTTTCCAAATGAAGAATCCAAAGCTCAGATTAATTACCCCTCCCAAATTTTATCACTTTGCCTGCCCAGCTAGTCAGCAGCTCTCTGGGTTTGGGTTGTCTTCAATGCAGAACCTTAGACAAAACTTGGATGCAGGTAGTTTATTTGAAGGGAGGTAGGTTCCCAGGAAGCCAGAATGAGACAAGGAGGGAAGAAAAACTGATAAGAACATCCTTTATTGCTGAATAACCTTCCCCCACCCCCCATCACCACCACCAAGCAGTGGCTTTAAATAATAATAATATTTATTATGCCGCTGAGTCTGAGCCTTGCCCAGCCTGCAATGCTTCTCTCACCTGAGTCTCACTCAGGAGACAAGCAGCTGGGTCCCCTCCAACACCTCCCTTCCCCCTAACTGCCCCCTCTCTCTTCCTTTCCCCTCCCCCTCTCTCTCCCTCTGTCTCTCTTCTTTCTCCCCCACCCCCATCTCTCCTCTCTCTCCTCTTCTTCCGTCCCCTCCCATCCCCTTTTACCCACAACCCTCCGCTCCTTTCTTTCGTCTCTCCACCTGGTGGCCTTGCCTAGAATCTTAGCCAGACCCATCTCTCCTCTCTCTCCTCTTCTTCCCTCCCCTCCCATCCCCTTTTACCCGCAACCCTCCGCTCCTTTCTTTCGTCTCTCCACCTGGTGGCCTTGCCTAGAATCTTAGCCAGAGCAAATTCCCAGTGTCACTAGCAGAGGCAGCATTGTTTTTCATGGCCTGGCCTGGAAAGACAGGCACTGTCACTCTGCTGCATCTCACTCCTGGAGGCCACCACAAAGGCTCCCCCAGGATCAGGGGAGGGGACACAGATAACACCTCTTGCTGGAAGGATTGTCCATGAACTGGCAGAGCTGTCTCAGAACCACAGCAGAAGATGGGTTCCTGAGGTTGTCGCGTCGGGCAGCAGGCAGGCGCTCAATGTCGTAGCCCTGCCAGTGTAGCTGCCGGAGAGCAGCGCGTCTCCTGGGCCTCTGCCCCCTCAGTGAGGGCTGCCCCCAGAGGCCCTAACGCACTTCCCCTTTTGGCTGCTCTGTGTGCACATGCCGGCTGCACAGGGCCTGAGAGGCCGAGGGGCAGAAAGAAGTGCAGGGGGACATGTCAGCACGTGGCTGTCCTGAGCCTGCTCTGTGTGCCCACTGCCACTGGTGATGAAGAAGGGAGGCCAGGAAAGAATAAAAGAACCACAGTGACTCCATGTTTTTGAACTTAATTGACTTGTTTTCTTCTAGCCCAAGAAGCTGACCCATCGTTAGAATTTACTGCTTGACAAACAGACTCAATCAAGTTGGTAATCACCAAGACACCCATCGTGTAGATAAGCACAGATAACACTGGGTAGAGAAATCCTGGGAAAACAGGATATGTCAACCTGTTAAGCATATGGGAATTACTTACACACTTAGCAGCCTGGATTAGAGCAGCCATGAGGATTGAAAGAGGCCTGAGAAACCACGTGTTCAACATGTCATGATCAGTCATCCAGTCTGTCTTCACATGTTTGGAATTTGTTTCACTACTTAGAATTTCATGAACATACACTATGAAACCTCCTCGCTTTTCCTACTTGTTGTGCAGACTTACTTCCCATACCGAGAGGTGGTCTCCCTGGTGTGTAAATCTAAATTAAAGCCTCATTTACATTTCCTTACGGACGGAAGGGTTTTTCAACAGTGGCTAGAATCAGAGAAGGGTCCAGGCCATATCTGGATCCCAAAGGCACCTGCTACAGCACTGGAGTCAGATTGTAACCCAGGTTTGCCAGCTCTGCTAACCTTAGCCTATGGCTTTCACAGAGCCATCAGCAAAGATTCTGTCACCTAACCCAGATGGAGCCGAGAAGCAGTGGATACAGGACAGGGGAGTATTCCTGGGGCCAGAGGAGGGCAGAGGACCCACATGGTCATTATCCCGTGCTGGCCAAGGCCACATCCAGTGTCTCAAAGACCTGCCCTCGTCCTTACATGAAGACCAACTCATAAGTCAACTCCCTGGAGCCTGGTGGCTCTGGATGAACTCTGAGTGTGCTCATTCACAGGACACGTTTATGAAGCATCTGCTCTGTGCCAGGCAGGTTCTGCTCTACAGGCTGGGGATACGGCGATGCCTGCCATGGGGGCTTGTGTTCCAGGGGGAAGAGCAGACCAGCAAACGCATAAGGTCAGGTAGGGATAAGCGATAGGAATGTATTGAAACCCATAGAATTCCACACTTTCAATGGGTGCATTTTATGGCATGTGGATTATACTTCAATGAAGCGTATTTTAAGAAAGCCCTGCATGGGGAGTATTGCAGCAGGTAGAGAAACAGAGAGCGCTGAGTGAGGGAGAAAGTGGTGAGAATGGCCAGTCACAGAGGGCTGTGAGCAGAGGAGAGACATGCCCTGACTCACATTTTCAGAGGAAAGCTTTGGCAGCTGCCTCGAGCAGGGACAGGCAGGGGGAAGAGTAGAAGAAGAGAGACCCCTGCAGCCATCCAGGTGTGGATGATGGCAGCTAGGACTAGAGGCTTCTCTGATAAAGTCCTCTAGGGACCTATTGCTGTGGAGCAAATTACACCTAGAATTGGAGGCTTAGAGCAACAACCATTTAATTGTATCTTATGATTTTGTGCAGCAGGGTTTGAGGTGGGGGACCCAGCCAGGAGATTTTGGCTAGGGTAGGGCTCCCCTCGCGTGTCTGCTTTGGAGGGGACGGCTGGCCTCAGCTGGGACTGTCATCTGGACACCTGGCCTTTCCCACCTGGTGGCCTCAGAGTAGAACTGCTCACAGTTCTCACCTGACAGCTCAGGGCCCCCAGGGAGAGTGTTCCAGCAGACAGGAAGTAGAAACTGCTACATTCTTTTTAAAAAATTAACGCACAGTAGAATTTATTCTGTGTATGCATGCACACAGTTCTATAAATTTTAACAAATAGCCAATCAATTATTCACTGCAGAAATAATTGCCCATCAAAGGATGAATGGATAAATAAAATGTGGTCCATCCATACGATGGAATATTATTCAGCCATTAAAAAGAATGAAATACTGATCCACGCTACAACTTAGATGAACCTTGGAAACATCATGCTGAGTAATAGAAGCCAGTCCCGAAAGACCACATATTGTATGATTCCATTTATAAGAATTGTCCAGAATAGTCAAATTTATAGGAACAGAAAGTAGACTAGTGACTGCTTAGGGCTGGGGTGAGGGTGAGAGAGAAGAGGGGAGCAATAGGTAAAGGGCGCAGGCTTCTCCTGTGGTGATGGAGTTTGGATGTGTTGTCCCCTCCAAAACTCATGTGGAAATTTGATCTCCAGTGTGGCAGTGTTAGAAACTGATTGAGTCATGGGGGTGGATCCCTCATGAATGGATTAATGCTCTCCCTGGGGGGTGGGGGTCCTGAGTGAGTTCTCACTCTATTAGGTCCCGCAAGAGCTGGTTGTTTAAAAGACCCTGGCACCTCCTCTCTCTCTCTCTTGCTTCTTCTTGCCATGTGATCTGCTTGTACCTGCTGGCTCCCTGCCACTTTCCACCGTGAGTAGAAGCAGTCTGAGGCCCATACCAGATGCAGCTGTCCCAGAATCATAAGCCAAATAAACCTCTTTCCTTTATTAATTACCCAGTCTCAGGTATTTCTGTTATAGCAACACAAAACAGACTAAAACAGAAAATTGGTACCGAGGAGTGGGTGTTGCTAAACAGATACCTGAAAATGTGGATGCAGCTTTGGAACTGGGTAATGGGCAAAGGTTGAAGGAGTTTGGAGGTCTCAGAAGAAGAAAAAAAGACGAGGGAAAGTTGGGAATGTCTTAGAGACTTATGTGGTGGCGAGCAGAATGCTGATAGAAACGTGGACAGTGAAGGCCATGCAGATGATGAGGTCTCAGGTAGGAATGAGGAACGTATTGGGCATTGGACAAAAGATCACCCTTGCTACACCATAGCAAGGAATTTGGCTGCATTGTGTCCATGCTCTTGCACTTTGTGGAAGGTGGGACTTAGGAGCTGTGAACCAGAGCATTTGGCTGAAGAAATTTCCAAGCAGCAAAGCATTCAGGACGCTGCATTGCTACTTCTAACAACCTACTCTGAGTTATGGCGGCAAAGGCATAATGTAAAGCCAGAATTTAAAACGGAAGCAGAGCGTAAAGGTTTGGAAACTTTGTAGCCTGGCCATGCAGTAAAGAAGCAGAGAGCCAGAGAACAACGCAACGGTGAAGCAGATAAACTGGTTGCTAAATACATTATCTTGGCAGTGAGGCAGCCAGATGCTAATAGTGGAGAAAATGAGAGGAAAGCCCTGAAGGCATTTATTTGAGAAGTCTGGAAGGGTGCCCTACCCATCACAGGCCCCGAGGCTTAGAAGGACTGAGTTGTCCCAGAGGGCAGACCTGGGGCACAGCTGCCCTTGGGAACCTGCTCCCTACATCCCAGCTGATCCGGCTAGAGCGGCCCCAAGTGTGGTTCGTGCAGCAGCCCTGGAGAGTAGAGGCCTGAAACCTCAGTGGTGTCCATGTCGTGTTAAGTCTGCAGGCTGGCAGGACATGAGAGCAGTGGAGTCATGGCAGCTTCTACCCAGATTCCAGAGGATGTATGGAAAAGCCTGGAAGCCCAGGCAGAGACTTGCCACAGGGGCGGAACCACCACAGAGTTCATCTGCTAGAGCAATGCTGAGCAGAAAAGTGGGGTTGGAGCCCACACAGAGAGCCCCCACCAGGGAAATGTCTAGTACAGCCAATGTAGCAGGGCTGCCGCCAGGACCCCAGAACTACTGAGCTACTGGTAACGTGCAACGTAGGCCTGGAAAAGCTACAGGCACCAGTGTGGCCCACTGGGCTGTGCCTAGCAGAGCTGTGAGAACAAGGCTGCCTAATGTTTTGGGGGCCCAGATGCCCAATTGTGCCCAGGATGCAGGACTTGGAGTCAAAGAACATTATTTTGGAGCTTTAAGACATAATATCTGCCCTGCTGGGTTTCGGACTTGTTTGGGACCTGTTTTTCCTTTCTTCTGGTCTATTCCTCCCTTTTGGAATGGGAATGTATACCCAATGTCTGTTCGACCATTGTATCTTGGAAGTAGATAAATTTGTTTTTGATTTTCACAGGTTCACAGCAAGAAGGACTTTTGCTTATGGTGTCAGGTGAAACTTTGGACTTTTAAGCTGCTGTTGGAACAAGCTAAGACTTCTGGGACTGTTGGGATGGAATGATTATATTTTGCATGTGAGAGTGACATGAGTTTGGGGGGGCCAGGAGCAGAATGATGGAGTTTGGATGTGCTGTACCCTCCAAAACTCATGTGGAAATTTGGTCCCCAATGTGGCAGTATTGGAAACTGATTGAGTCATAGAGGCAGATCCCACATGAATGGATTAATGCTCTCCCTGGGGGAGGAGGGATTATTGACTGAATTCTTCCTCTATTAGTTCCCACGAGAGCTTGTTGTTTAAAAAGACCCTTGTACCTCCTCTCTCTCTCTCTTGCTTCCTCTCACAATGTGATCTGCTTGTACCCACCAGCTGCCTACCACTTTCTGCCACGAATAGAAGCAGCCTGAGGCCCATGCCAGATGCAGCCATCCCAGAATTGTAAGCCAAATAAATCTCTTTTCCTTATAAATTACTCGGTTTCAGGTATTTGTTATAGTAACACAAAATGGACAAATACAGAAGGCCACTATATAATGATAAAAGGATCTATCCATCAAGAAGAACTAATGCTCTCCCTGGAGGGTGGGGGTCCTGAGTGAGTTCTCGTTCTATTAGGTCCCACAAGAGCTGGTTGTTTAAAAGACCCTGGCATCTCCTCTCTCCCTCTTGCTTCCTCTTCTCTTGCTTCCTCTCGCCACGTGATCTGCTTGTACATGCCGGCTGCCTGCCACTTTCCACCATGAATAGAAGCAGCCCGAGGCCCGTGCCAGATGCAGCTGTCCCAGAATCGTAAGCCAAATAAACCTCTTTCCTTTTTACATTACCCAGTCTCAGGTATTTCTGTTATAGCAACACAAAACGGACTAAAACATGTGGTGATGAAAATGCTGTAAAATTGACTCTGCAGATGGCTGCACACATCTGCAACTATACAGGAAATCATTGAATGTTACACCTTAAATGGGAGAATTATATGGAATTATACCTCAGTAAAGCTGTTTAAAATATTAAAGCAATATTTCACCCCATTCTCTGAGTTCTGTGTGTTGGTGTCCCAGATAGCTACAGGTTGAGAGCCAGGATTCAAATCTTCCTGCTTGGATTCTAAAATTGGGGATAAAATGGGGAGACTGGAGGGAACATTCATTCCCAGCCTGCGTGAGAATGGGCTTCAGGGCATCCTCCAGAGGGCATGCTAGAGCAGCAGTCCTCAAACGTGGTCGCTGGACGAGCAACAGCAATATCACCAAGAACCTGTTAGAACCCCTCTCGGGCTTTTCCTAGGGTGGGGCCGAGCAATGTGTGTTCTTACAATCGCCCCCCTCTCCTCCCAGGTGATTCTGATGCATGCTCAAGTTTAAGAACCTCTGCTCTCTAGAGGTATCTGCCTCCTTTATCCGCAGGCCTTCCTGGGCTACGAGGCCCTGCCCAATAGCCAGCAGCTGTGCCTGGTTTGCTCTGGCTGAAACCTGAATGACCAGGCTTCTGTCGGGTTAAGCACAGCCTGGTCTAGGGGAAGCTGAAGCTTCCAGCTCGGGAAGACTAGGAGAGGCCTTGGACTGAGCCTTTGCATGGGTACACACCTGCTGCATCCCAGAGACAGGACACGGCTCCTGTGCCCTTCCTGTTGATGGCAGCAGGAAGCCCTGGGGCACGGCCCAACCTTGGAACTGGTCTCCAGCATCCGCTGACTCTGGGGCCTCATGCTCCACTCAGATGGGATCATTTTGCCAGGCATGCTGGGCTAGTGATTCATCCCCCCAGGGGCCCTGGCCCTACTCTTGCAGTCATCCAAAGGTGCTAAAAATATATAACTCCTCTATGCAGTTCCGTGTTTCTAAGTGTACCCAAGCTGCAGACCTTTTTTGTTCCAGGATGAAATTCAACAGACCTGGATTCCAATCCAATGCTCATCACTAATGGGCATTGCTCAGTGTCTCCCGTTTTTAGAATAGGTACTGGATCACATCTCTGCAAAGTGGACAGAGCGCAGGGCTGTGAGTCAGGAAATGTGGATTTCAGCTTTGGCTCTGTTGCATGCACTTGGGCAAGATACTACATCTGGTTAAATTCCAGTTCCTTACCCTATGGGGTGAGGTGGGAGATTAGTGTTTCTCAGGCTATGATCTGCAGAGCCCTTGTCCGCTAAGAAGCTGCCTAAAGAAGGAGTTCATGATCAGGAAACGTTTCGGGAACTCTGCAGGCAATGTTCCCTCTTGGAGTCACATTTGGATATAGATTTGTATTTTATAGACTCTGAAAGTCCCATAAAAGGCATATACTTAACTTTGCTTAAACCAGGATTTCCCAAGTTTGGTTGGCCTGGCTCCCTCCCTGCTTTCCTCTATTAATAACTACAGAGATTGTGCGTCAACACACTTTATGGAAAATGGAAAGCTAAAAGATGTCTTTGTCCCATCAACTCTGACAGTCAAAGATTCAGTAACTGTCCTGTCACCCACATAGAAATATTCCACAAAGATATCACAGAGGATGGTCAGCCGACTTCTCAGGATATATTCCCCCTTATATGGTGACTATGTTTCAATGCCTGGCTTTCAATTTTGCAGATCTATATCTTGATTTAGTTAATCCATCTGTGATGGTTAACTTTGTGTGTCGACTTGGCTGGGTCATGGTGCCCAACTATGTGGTCAAACTTTATTCTAAATGTTTCTGCGAAAGTGTTTTTGGTAACATTTAAATGGTGCACTCTAGGTAAAACAGGTTACCCTCCATGATGTGGGTGGGCCTCATCCAATCAGTCGAAGGCCTTGTGAAAACAAAGGCTGACCTCCCCCAAGCAGGAGGGAATCCTGCCAGCAGGTGGTCTTCATACTTGAACTGCAGCATCAGCTCTTCTCTGGGTCTCCAGCCCACCAGCCCACCCTGCAGATTTCACCCTCACCAGCCTCCACAGTCCTGTGAACCAATTACTTACAGTAAATTTGTATACACCTCCTATTGGTTCTGTTTCTTTGGAGAACCCTGACGAATACAATGTCCACAAGAGAACAGACGCAGGAATGCACCACAGGAACCACACCCTGGAAGGCAGCAGTGAAGGGGGCTCCTCCCAAGAGGCAGGGCTTTGCCCGACGCACCTGGTCAACCACCTTGCATGGAGAGAGAAGGGGCTGAGATGAGAATCTACATATATACATAGATTCATGGGCAGTGGCAAATGACTTGACCAGCAGGTCAGATCAGAGACCTGGAAGAAAATGTCCGAAGACAGGGGACAGGGAGGACTGGAGGAGAGGCCCTGGACGGGCTCACGCATGTGGGCACAGAGTGTGATGATCTTAGTATCCCATGGAAATGCACACTAGAGGGCAGTCTCCGTGCAAGAGGCATGAAGCAGCTAAGTAAATGGAATGACTCTGCCCTCAGATGTCAGCCAGCCTCTGTGGTTACCACTCCGGTGGCAGTTCAGTGGGCACATGAACAGAATGGCTGTGGTAGTAGGGATGGGGTCTATGCGTGGCCTCAACAGCATGGGCTCCACTGACCATGGCTCACCTTGCTGCTGCTGCTACCAGCAACACAAACCCACTCCGAGCTCCCCATATGTCACCCTCCCTGAGCATTAGACCCTTTCCACCCTGTGATGCTCACAATTCTGCTTGACTGGAGCTGACACAGCTCCAGGTGTATGTTTGCCTGTTCCGCCTACAGCATCTATGCAGCACCACATATCTGGTGCTACAGTCCTGCAGACAGGGGCCCTGGTGTAAGAGACCCACTTTACAGAAGAGGAGGTATGGAGCATATGACCATGGGATTCCTGGTCCTGTCACCTATACCATCCACAAGCTGCCAGTGCAATAATGTGATAGAAAGGTCTTCTGAAAGCACAGTCGAGCTGCCAGCTTGGAGATGATTCCCTGAGAGTTTGGCACACCAACTCCAGAATGGAATGTCCTCCCTACGCCAACTGCCCATTAGTATAATGCAGGTGGAATGCATTGGTCCAGGAACCAAGGGTGTTGGGAGGTTTGGCTTCGCTTAGTGTCCCTCCCAATGTTTCGTCCCTTCCACCACATGAGGACATAGCAACAAAGCACCATCTATGAACCAGAAAGCTGTCACCAGACACCGAATCTGCTGGCACCTTGATCTTGGACTTCCAGCCTCCAGAACAGTAAGCAGTAAATTTCTGTTGTTTATTAACTACTCAGTTTATGGTATTTGTTATAGCAGTCCAAATGGACTAAGACACCAACCTATGACAAATCCTGTGCGTTGAAGTCACTGGGGCCAGGTGGTTATTATTACCTGTATACAACCCCCAACAAACACACCTCAAGAACTAAATTGGCAGATAAACTCAATGTGTATCCATTGCTTAGCAAATCTCTAGGAAAACCATGCAGGGAGTTCCAATCACGGTGTTTGTGGAGCACACACACAGAGAACAGGGCAGACCTCTGATGATCCCATGGCTAGTGCTAGCGAGTGGGCGAGGGGCGGGGAGCACCAGGACTTTATTTCCCTGTTGTTGTGGTTAGGACTCTGGATTCAGAGTGACAGGTTCCCAACTCATATTATCCCTTGTCAGAAAAAGGGACTTCGTTGCACATATAATTGGAAAGTCCGGGCAAGGCTGGTTCCAGGAGACTGAACGGCACTGTGGGGACTTGTCTCTCTTCATGTTTCAGTTCTGCCTTTCCCTGAACTGGCCTCATTTATTTGGGAAGTGAATATCTTTGTGGTAGCCCCTAAGATTTACACCCTAAGAATGTCAAGCCCAGCAGGAAGAGAATTTATTTCCTGGAATTAAAATCTGTCTGTCTGGCAAGAAATGAGTCCCATGACCATACCATAACCCATCACGAGGAGTAAGGGTGGAACGATTGGCCAGGCCAGTGACATCTGCCACCTCGGGATCCTGGGGGTGATAACAAGATGGGGAAAAATGGTTTCCTCAAGGAAAAGGGAAATACTCTCGCAGCAGGAAGGAGAGATGGAAGCAGGGTGGGCAGACACGCATGCCTGCTTCACTCACTGACATGGTGCCCGGAGCTGGGAGGAACCCTCCGGTGGTTCTCCATCTTGCTCACAGTGAAAAAGCAAAGTCCCTACAAAAAGTCTACACAATTTGCCTCCCAGGTTGTTCCTCTGACATCTCATTCCCCTCGTATACTCCCTTCCAGGCACACTGCTCCTTGCTGTTCCCCACATTCATCAGGCATGTTCCTGCCTCAGGGCCTTTGCACTTGCTGTTTCCTCTGTCTGAAACCTTCTTGTCCCAGATATCCACATGGCTGACCTCCTCTCCTCCTTCAGGTCTTTACCTTCAGGTCTTGTCCCCTCACACTCAAGGGCTTTATGTCAGGGTGAACTGGCCTAGTTACCCCCATCTGAGTCATCAATCACAGACTCACCCCTCCCATCTTTCCTTCTTTCAACAAATATGCTCTGAGCCCCTCCATGCCAGGTATGTAGCTAAGTGTATGGGGGCAGACAGCAGACCCCCAGCAGACAAGGAAGACCCAACCCCTGCCCTTATAGCAGTTTCATCCTTATGATAGAGCCTGTCTCTATAGCAAGTAAACTAAGTACAGTAAACTAAGACTCACATGAAGGGTTTTATTTCAGCTATAGCCATCATTAGGCAGGAAAGGGGAAATTCCAGGCTGTCATTAGAGAAATGCAAATTAAAACCCCAATGAGATATCACTTCACACTCACTAGGATGGCTAGAACCAAAGGGATAGACAATAGTAAGTGTTGGTGAGGATGTGGAGAAACTGGAACCCTCATGCACAGCTGGTGGGAATGCAAAACGGGGCACCCACTGTAGAAAGCAGTCTGGCAGTTCTTCAAAAAGTTAAACACAGAGTCACCATATGATCCAGCAATTCCATTCCTAGGTATATGCCCAAGGGGAATGAAACACATATCCACACAAAAATGGGTACCAGAATGTTCATAGCAGCATCATTCATAATAGACAAAAGTGGAAACAACCTATGGGCCGGCCCGGTGGCGCACTGGATAGTGCGCCGCTTGGGAAGCGCGGCGGCGCTCCCGCCCGAGGGTTCGGATCCCACATACAGACCGGTTCCCGCTCACTGGCTGAGCGAGGCGCGGGAGCAACGCCGAGGGTTGCAATCCCGTTGCCGGTCCCCGGTCCGGTACGGGGGCAACACTGAGGGTTGCGATCCGTTGCCGGACACGGAAAAAAACAAAAAAACAAAAAAACAAAAAAAGTGGAAACAACCTAAACGTCCATCAGCTGATGAATGGATGAACACCATGTGCTCAATGCACACAACGGAGTGTCATTGGGCCATGAAAAGGAATGAAGCACTGACACACGCTACAACATGCGTGAACCTTGAGAACATGATGCTGAGTGAAAGAAGCCAGACACAAAAGGCCATATATTGTATGATTCCATTGGTAAGAAATGTCCAAAACAGGCAAATCCATAGGGACAGAAAGATTAGTGGTTTCTAGGGTCTGGGAAATGGAAGAATAGAGAGTGACTGCTGATAGGTATGGGGTTTCTTTTTGCAGATGATGAAAATGTTCTGAGATTAGATAGTGGTAATGGGTGCACAACTCTGTGAATATACTAAAAACCACTGAATTGTATACTTTAAAAGGGTGAATTTTGTGGTGTAGGAGTTATATCTCAATAAAGCGATTATTTAAAAAAAGGAATAACCTTGGCTATCAGGGTGCATGCCCATCCTCTTCCTTTAAAGTCCAGCGTGAGCTGCTGGTGGCTGGCGTTCTGTGAACAGCAATTTGCTTTACCGTGATAAAGTGAGAGCACTACCGTCTCCTGCAACAAAAAGCTGCCTTTACTCTTTCTGACTTGCTTTGCCAACACCAGTAAAATTATAGCAGCTTTTGAAAAGTAACAGTTATTGGAGGATTTTTTTGCATTTTTAGTAATACATTTTTAATATAGGAAACTTGGAAAACACAGAAAATGACAAAATAAAAATTTATGAACCACCCCAAATTCTGGTACCCAAAGATATTTACAATGTGCTGTATGTCTATTCAATATTGTGTGTGTACATTTTACTCTTTGCCTTTTAATTTAGCAATCTAATAACTTTAATTTGTTTGGTCATTACTACATGCACTGCCCTAAATATTTTACACATATTCACCTCTCAAAGAGACCCTATGAGGCAGATATCATTATCTCCATATTAGAGATGAATTAACTAAGGCACTGTGGGATTAAGTAACTGGCCCAAAGTCCCACAGCTACTAAGTAGCAGAGCCAAAATCCAAACCTAGGGTAGTCTGATCCCCATACTAGTGTCTGCATTTGGTGACTTTTCCCTCAAGTCAAGAAATATTTTTCTACAAAGTAATTTTTAATGGTTTCTTAGTCTCCCATTACATGGATATATCACAATCATCTACACAAGTATTCCTATTGTTGGACATTTGGGTTGTTTCCACTGTTTGATGTTACAATAGCTGTACAATGAATACCCATGTGTGCACATTGAGTTCGCACAATGAGTCCTTAGGAGGTCAGAGAATGTGGGGGACATGTGTTGTTTTCGCTGGCAAAGGCACCCGTTTCCTGGCTTCTGGAGGAAGAACCTGCACTTCTGCAGTTGGCACTGCTCTCGCTCCATGGACACGAGCCAGGCCATACGAGCATCACATCCTCCTGCAAGGAGTGTCTAGTCTAGGCCTGGACATAACCCAGATCAGTGCAAATGGGCCTTTGTTATGGGTCTTTTGTTTGTATAGTTGGTGAAAAGAAATGCTCTTTCCACTGTGGATGCTAAGGGATGCAATCAGGGAGCTTCTAGCACTATCTTATCACCATGGGAGAAGAGCTGGCCTAAGAATGAAGCCAACCCAGGAGAGAGCAAGGATGGGAGAGGGAGAAAACAACATGGAGTCCTATTGGCATCATTTGGAGCCTAGATCCAGCCATGCCCAAAACCCCAGACTTTCATTTCCAACAGACAATAACATTTTTTCTCTTATCCTAGTGAGAGATGAATTTCTGTCACTTGCAATCGAAACATTCCAACCCAGACTATTCCATTTAAACAGTTTTTGAAACATATTATCAAACCTCTGGGAGAAAAGTTAAACCAGAGTGCCCATTTCCCCATATTGGGACAGGTGTTGAGTCTGTGTCTCTATCACAGGTTTCCAACCAGAATTCTACAAAGGATACTAATTCTTAGAATCCTCAATCTTAGAACTAAAGACAAGTGCTAGAAATCAGGTGTATGATGGTTAATTTTATGTGTCAACTTGACTGGATCATGAGTGCCCAGATATTTGGTCAAAAATTATTCTGGGTGTGTCTGTGATGGTGTTTCTGGATGAGATTAATATTTGAGTTGGCAGATTGAATAAAGCAGATTGTCCTCCCTAATGCGGTGGGCCTCATCCAATCAGTTGGAGGCCTGAACAGAACAAAAGGCAGGATGAGGGAGAATTCACTCTCTCTGCCTGTTTTCAAGCTGGGACAGTGGTCTTCTGCATTTGGGCTGGAACTATACCACTGGGTCTCCAGCTTGTGTACATCAGATTGTGGAACTTTTCAGCCTCCATAATTGTGTGAGCCAATTCCTTATAATAAACCTCTTTATATATGTGTGCGTGTGTGTGTGTATATATATATATTAAATATATATATGTATGTGTGTGTGTGTGGGTGTGTGCATATATATATATCTCCTATTGGTGCTGTTTCTCTGGACAACTCTGACAAATACAATGTGATAACTTGAAATAAAGAGAAGACCTTGTGCATAAAGATCTGTTCATTAATATTCATAAGAGTAAAACATTAGAAACAATTTATATACATGAAATATGCACAGGACAGAATATTGATACAATCTCAGAGGCAATACTCGAAGGAGAGAAAAGAAAAGAATATGGTGCAATCACTTACAATAATGCTCATGAGGAGTCTTTCTTTCTTTCTTTTTTTTTTTAAAGATGACCAGTAAGGGGACCTTAACCCTTGACTTGGTGTTATCAGCACCACACTCTCTCCCGAGTGAGCCACGGGCCAGCCCCATCCCCCCCCTTTTTTTTGAGGAGTCTTTCTTTTTGACAAAATGAAAAAATACTTGCATTCATGCCACAGGAAGAGCCATAATACAAAAATCAGATATCCAGTAATAATAACAATAGTAATAACATTCTCATTTCCTGAGCAGTAACTAAGTGCTAGGCACTGTTTGGGGTGTTTTATATGCATCATTAAACTAAATGAAATTCTCACCATTATGTTAAAAATATATATATATTTGTTTTAAAAACTCAGAAGTTTACACCAAAAAGCGAACCGTGTTTGTCTTTGAAGAGAAATGACTTTTTTCTTCTCTCTGCTTTACTTTATTTTCCCTGTTTATCACATTGAGCTCTATTGCTTCTATATTTGGACAGAATTAAAATGGATCTATTAAGTGAGATGGCACCATAGTCCCCTGCCTCTGAGCATTCATCCCATTTGCTCAAGATCATGGTGCTGATGCTGGGGCCAGTGACAAGTGGTAGGTGCTCCTCTCACTCTCCCAGGAAGCTCCGTGCCCAGAATCTGCCCACGAAGTTAAATTTAAAATTATTGTATAACTAATGTATCAATAGTGCTGACAACATCAACATTATCTTATATGCAAATCAGTTTTATGTCATTGTAGAGCAAGCACAGCATAGAAATTACCCATCAAGTGGTAATTACACTTTTATTATTTTTTAAAACTTCCATTAAAAGAAAGCATCTTAAATTGGATAGAAAAAATCCATGTCACAAGCTAGTTAGCCAAAAAAATGTCTGTTTGTTTGGAGGTCCCAGGATAATCATCTTAGCGCCTGCCCCTGATTAAGCACTCACCACGTACAGACAGTGTGCAAAGCACTTCGCATTTGATGTCTCAATATGTATCCTTGCCACCATGCTAGGAGATTCACCTTGTTATCACAAGATTACAGATGGAGAAACAGAGACTTGGAAAAATTAAATCATTTATTGAGGGGGCAGAGCTGGAATCTAAGCCTCGGAGTATTGAATGTAGCAGCCAGGGGATCTTAACCACCAGGCTGCACTGCCAGCAGAGGTGTGTACTTAAACCTCCCTGCTATGTCGTTCACAAAGACATGCTGATGGAAACAAAGGAGAAGGACAAGGTATACTCACGGTGGTGCGACAGAAGAGCAGTCATTCCCTTGTCTAGAGAGTACTTGCATGTGTCTCTCTCCCTTATCACATTGACAGCAGTCAGAGACGCAGCTCTTCATAGAGTCAAACACTGCCTCCTGGACTGCCCCCATCCACCCAATCCAACAAATCAGAAATATGCCACTGGGATAACATTGCCTGTCTCTCGCCTTTCACATCAGTTGACCCTTTCCATTACCTCAATATCTTCAATTCTGTCCCCTGTTACCCAGCTCCTCTGTAATATCCTATACGAGATGGCTTAATTGGGAAGTCTGTGCATTTTCTGTAGCTTCAGGCATGGCTGTATTCAGGCATTCACGAAGTTTCTCTGGTCTGGGATTCAGGTACAGGCTCTTAACTAGCCATAAGTCCTCTCATCTCTTTGTGCTCCTCCAACCTCACTGCCTTCCCACCTCCACTCCCTACTGGTTTACAAGCTGATGCCAGAGAGGTCTTTCTTTTTTTTTTTTTGTCTTTTGTCTTTTTCCGTGTCCGGCAACGGATCGCAACCCTCAGTGTTGCCCCCGCACCGGGCCGGGGACCGGCAACGGGATTGCAACCCTCGGTGTCGCTCCCATGCCTTCGTCAGCCAGTGAGCGGCCGGTCTGTATGTGGGATCCGAACCCTCGGGCGGGAGCGCCACCGCACTTCCTAAGCGGCGCACTTATCCAGTGCGCCACCGGGCCAGCCCAGAGAGAGGTCTTTCTAAAGTGACAATCTGATCACCATTCCTATGCCAAAAGCTGTTGATAGCAGGATAATAGCTTAATTTCTTGCCTTAGCATGATCTGCCATTTACCTAGATCCCAAATCTTACCTCCCACCCTTTCCCCCAGGTGCCACATAAAGAAAAATTATCCCAAACTTGGGATAACGAATGTCCTTGGGATGTCATGCCAGATTACAAGAGCATTGTCCTCAAATTGGCCCACAGGTCATCTGGCTCTCAAAGGTACTGGTTCTCAAACTTAAGAGCACATCAGGTTCCCTGGAGGGTGTGATAAAACAGAATGCTGGCCTGCTCCTGGAGTTTCTGATTCAGTAGGCCTGGGGTGAAGCCCAAGTATTTACCTTTCTAACAGCTCCCAGGAGCTGCTGCTGCTGGTCTAGGTACCACTCTTTAGGAATCATACCTCTAGGGTAAGGGTCAGAAAACTTTTCCTGGAAAGGACTAGATAATAAAGATTTTAGACTTTGTAAGCAAGATGGTCTCTGTTGCAGCTACTCAATTCTGCTGGAAAGCAGCCATAGACAATATGTCTATGGGCATGCCTGTGTTCTAATAAAACTTTATTTACAAAAACAAGTGGAGGGCCAGATTTGGGTCACAGCCTGGAGTAGTTTGCTGCTTTAGGGAAATGTAATTTCTTCTGACTTACTATTTACTATTAGGGCCTAAGCTCTGCCAAGTTAGATGTTAGCTTGTAGAATATTAGTAAGTTACAAATCACTTTTGTACCACAGAGATGACTTTATTTCCATCTAAAAGAAAAGATAACCCCACGTGTTGCCATTGTATTGCCTTGTAGGGCATTACCTTCTTGTGTTGGACTCCACAATTTTATTCCAGCATTCCTTCTTTCATTAACTGTGTGTACTTCAGTCTCTCGTTCTTTCCTTTGGACAAACTTTGCAGCCCTGTTGGGTTCCCCTTTAATGAGAACCTTTGACATGTGCACACTTTATATTTGCATGAGGTAGTGCCTTTGACTTTTTGAAAATGATACCACACAACGGCAGCAGCTGCAGCCACAATCACGTATTTGTGACACTCATTTGGTTGCAAGTGACAAAACCCAAACCCAAAGGAGAGTATCTAGAAGGGGTAGTGGTGGTAATTGTCTCAGATCTAATGAAAGTTTGTGAATTCTCTCTAGTTTCAGGTTGGCTGTATACAGGGGTTCAAGTGGCATCATCAGGTCTCTCTGCCTCTCTCTCTCCCTCCCTCCATCTACTGTCTCCACTCACATCTGCTTGGCTTTAGTCTACCAGGAATTCTCACTTGGCCAGAAGCTACCCATTAGAAGCCCCTGCCATTCAGTGTGTGGTCCCAGTACAGTGGTCATCTCTCTTGATGCTCTGGTACATCCTGGGAGGAGTGTGAGTGACCTAACTTGCGTCAGACGCCCTCTATGAAACAACCACTGAGCCCAGCTGATCCAGATCAGGGTCCTGTCTCAGGGGCCAGAACAGGGGCCTATCTCTGGAGGCAGGAGGGTGGGACCCACTCCCCTGGAAGGAGCAAGATCATTCTGGAATGGGAGTGGGGTGCAGAGAGCAGCATATTTCTTCTGTTAGTGCAGACTAATACTACTGCTACTGTAACTATTGCTATGGCTACAACCACCACCAGGAATAATATAGTAACAATGCCTTGTGTTTATTGAGCTCATGCTAAGGATCCAGCACTGTGCCTAAATGTTTAACACGTATGTGATTTCCCATCTCAAACCGCTCCACATGATATGTACTGGCATTAGCTCCATTTCACGGATGAGGACACTGAGGCTCAGAAAAGCCGAGTACCTCACCCATGTTCACACAGCTAGTAAGTGGCAGAGCAGGGATTGTGACCACGTCCATCCAAATTCAAATCTTGTGTTGTTTCCAGGAATGCCTGTGCTAGGACTTGCAAGATGAATAAATAGGAGTTCGCCAGGCTAGACTGGAGGGATTAGGGAAGGGTGTTTCAGACAGAGGGCAAGGCACTGCTAAACAGACCTGCGAGAGATCATATTGCATTGGGAAGCCCAAGTCGGTCACACCATGGCAAGGACAGAGAGCCCAGTACGGTGGTTCTCTGTCCAGGCTTTGTGTTAGAACACCTAGGGAGCATTTATAAAATACCATTGCCCATGCCCACCTCCAGAGATTTTGATTGAATCAGTCTAGGATTAGGTCCAGGCATCAATATTTTAAAAGTATAAATAAAAACAAAAAGCAAAGGGGCCGGCCCGTGGCTCACTCGGGTGAGTGTGGTTCTGATAATGCCAAGGCCATGGGTTCGGATCCCATATAGGGATGGCCAGTTAGCTCACTGGGTGAGCGTGGTGCTGACAACACCAAGTCAAGGTTTAAGATCCCCTTACTGGTCATCTTTAAAAAAAAAAAAGCAAAAACTCCTTGGTGGTTTCAACGAACAGCACTGATATAGCTGGACAAGGCAGACTCTGTGGTCAGACAAGCTTATCGCTGCTGTTTGTTACTGAGGGATGAAGACACACTCCCACTAGGGCACCCTGGCCTATTTGAAAGACAGCAAGGGGGCCGTTGTGGCTGGAGCAGAGGGAATGGGGTGGGGGAGGAGTAGGAAAGGGGGAGGCAGGGCCAGATCATGAGGGCTTGCGGGACACCGCACGGACTTTTGCTTTACTCAGAGAGGTGGGACCAGTGGAGGGTCTGAGCAGAGGGGGGACAGGATCGGGCATAAATGGTAACAGGATCTCTCTGGCTGCTGTGCGGAGAGTAGACAGAAAGGACAAGGGTGGACTGGTAGGATATTGCACTTGGTAGGATGTTGCTATAATCCAGGCAAGACTCAAGATGCTAATTTTTCTCTATCTCTTACTAGCTGGGTAATCTCTTAAACTGGGAAAACTAGTTTGCCATGGATTAGGAGAAAGTGAGACTCTACCCAAGAGAAAAGGTGAGAATGGTTTTTGAAGACTTGAAGCCCATTTGCCTCCTTGTCCAGAGACTCCAGCTACCATTTAAATGTTCTTTGGGGCCCCAGATTGTCATTAATTCATCAAATATTAGTTGAGCACTCATCATGTGTCGGGGATTGAAAGGGGTGATATAGTTTCAAAGTATAATAGTGGAATTTCTCCTTGCAGTTCTATCATTTTTTTTTTTTTTAAAAGATGACGGGTAAGGGGATCTCAACCCTTGGCTTGGTGTTGTCAGCACCACGCTCAGCCAGTGAGCAAACCGGCCATCCCTATATAGGATCCGAACCCGTGGCCTTGGTGTTATCAGCACCGCACTCTCCCGAGTGAGCCACGGGCCGGCCTAGGAAACCTTGTGGCTTTGACTCACCAGCGTGTGAAGGGACAAAAAAATCATTTTGTCTCCTGCTTAACTTCATCAGCATTAAATGGCCTCCTACAGGAAGAGTCCCAGCTGTTGCAAAACACTTGGGTGATTCCCCAACTAAAATGTGCCACCATCCACCAAATCATTGCTTATTTAATTGCTGAATAATAAAAATAAAGTCAAGGGAAGACCAATTAAGACATAAACACTTCATAGCTGTGTTCTCAATGGTGGTAAGATTCTGGAAACAACCTACATATCTGGCAACGTGTGCCGAGAACATGTGTGTATATACAGTTATGTATATATAGTCTGTATACGTACACGTATGTATACACACTGTGTACATTCTGCATATGCATTCTGTTCTGCTCACCCTCCAGCATCTAGATCAATACTTGCATCAGCAGGAGCTCAGTATACTTTGTCAAAAGGCTAAGTGAATGAATGATACATATGAGGGGTTTTTTTTTTTTTTTTGTCTTTTTTCCGTGTCCGGCAACGGATCGCAACCCTCAGTGTCGCGCCCGCACCGGACCGGGACCGGCAACGGGATTGCAACCCTCGGTGTTGCTCCCGCGCCTCGCTCAGCCAGTGAGCGGGAGCCGGTCTGTATGTGGGATCCGAACCCTCGGACGGGAGCGCCGCCGCGCTTCCCAAGCGGCGCACTATCCAGTGCGCCACCGGGCCGGCCCTACATATGAGGGGTTTAATGAGAGTGCTTAGCACATAGCCCTCAATGGTTCCTATTCTTATATAAGCTGCCCCTTCTCCAAGGCCGTCTCTGCCAAGACCCCCTGCTGTGCTTTCAATGTGCCCCCAGCTCCTGTTGGAACTTAATCCCCGATACAGTATTTGAAAGGTGGGGCCTTTAAGAGGTAATTGTATCATGAGGACTAGGCCCTCATGAATGGATTAATCCATTTGTGGATAAATGGGTTAATGGTTTAAGGGGTTAAGGGGATATTGCATTATCAGGGAGTAGACTGGGGGCTTTATAAGGAGAGCATGTGAGCATGTAAAACGCTCTTGCCATTCTCACCATGTGACACACTGTGTCAGCTTGGGACTCTGCAGAGAGTCCCCACCAGGAAGAATCTGGCCCTCATCAATGTGCCCCCTGGACCTTGGACTTCCCAGCCTCCAAAACTATAAGAAATAAACACCTTTTCTTTATACATTACTCGTTTTAGGTATTGTGTTACAAGCAACAGAACACCGACAAATGCACTCCCTGACTCTGTCGCCCCCACTCAGCTGCCAGTCCACCCCTGTGCTTTGGAGGTTCTGAGTGAGCTACTCTGGTTTTTCCTGGGCCACACCCCTCTCCATCCCCTCATGCCCCACCACACCCCTTGGAGGGTCAGTTGGTGTCAGTGTCCTGGGGTGCCTTTTCTGACTGTTGACACTTTCCCGTGTTCCTCAGTTTACATTACTATAGTGGATATATACAATCCTATTTAACACTGACCACAACCTCATGAGAAAGGTGCCAGTACCCCCACGTGACAGATGAGGAAACTGAGGCTTTCCAGGGGTGGACTTGCCCTCGGTTGACCTGCTACTGAGTTGGGGAGCTGGGAACTGAGCTTGGATCCCTCAGACTCCAAAGTCCACTTTGTAGATTCCCATTGTATACATAACCATAAGCTTTAAAAAAACAAATTAAATAATCGTACGTGTTTGTGCTAGAATGCTCGGGTCATGGATAATTTTTTTTTCAAAATTTCATAATTTTGTTATAATAATCAATCTTGCCTTTAGACTGAAAAAGATATGTTTTTTCATAGGCTAAAGGTAATTGAAAGAATGTTTTTTCCCCTGGGCTATCTGGCAGAAAAGAAAAACCTAAGTCAGAGGAAAATTGATGAAAAATAAGAAATTCTCGGATGAGTGGGAACAGGAAGGGTTTGCAGGGATGAACAGAGGAAGAAAAATGAAAGAGCATTAAACAGCAATGCCGCCACTCCAACTCATTAATAACACAAAGGCACTGCAGCTACTGTAGCATTTTATGTGACTTAAGCTGTCCTCATCTCGTTGGACCTCAGTATCCACCCCACGAGACAGGCAGGACAAATTGTACTTTCCTCATTATGCGGGAACCAAGTTACAGAAAATTAGTGATTTCTCCAAGGACTTAGAGTGAGCTGGGGACTGAATTAAGAATGGAACCCAGACCAATGGTGAGTCTTACATTCCTTTTTGCTCACTTTCTTTAGGAGTTTTCTCCTGGCCAAAGTTCTTGAAGATGGTGGTGTCTAAATTTGGTCTGCTGCCTGGGGAGGGGCAGAGACAAGGGAAAGAAAGACAATGTGTAAGTGAGGGACTGCATTTATACAGATTGTGTACTTAAGAAGAGACTTCGACTATGTGAGTTCTGGCACCAGAAATAGAAGAGAGAGCAAGAGAATGAGAGAAAATAAAAGAGTAAGCCAGTCCACTCAGCATGCCATCCATGAGTGACAGATTAAAGTGAGACAAGAGTCTTCCTGTCTTCCATCTGTCCCTCCTCCCTCCTAGGGCAGGTTGCTGAGCTGAGTTTAACGTCGATGTTTAAAGATAAATGTATTTCAGATAATATGTTCCTGCAGAGTGAGCCATAATTTGGGGCTCAAATGACACCCTGAAATCTGATTTGGCTCTGGATGGAAAATGGTCTGTGTTGGTTTTTATAAGTGATGTCGATGTTTAAAGATAAATGTATTTCAGATAATATGTTCCTGCAGAGTGAGCCATAATTTGGGGCTCAAACGACACCCTGAAATCTGATTTGGCTCTGGATGGAAAATGGTCTGTGTTGGTTTTTATAAGTGACACAGAGACAGAGTCAAACAAGGAAGAAGGCATGTCAATGGAGGCAGAGGTCACTGATGCTGCAAGCTGGGGAGCCCCAGTATCACCAGCACCCCCAGAAGCCTGGGAGAGAGGCCTGGAACAGCATCTCCCCCAGAGCCTCCAGAGAGGGCGTGGTCCTGCTAGCACCTGGGTTTTGGACCTCTGGCTTCCAGAACTGTGAGAGAATACATTTTTGTTGCTTGAAGCCATCCAGCTTGTGGTTATTTGTTACAGCAGCCACAGGAAACTAATACAGCTACAAGGCTGGCTCTTCTCTGAGATGCACGGGACTTCTCTAATGGGCAAGTATGGCTCAAGGACTCCCAGGAGCCCTGCTGAAACTCTTGGAAGACTGCTCTGCAGTCTGAGCTTCTCCCCACCCAGCCCTCCTGCCTCCACCTTCTGCTCTGTAGGGGTCAGCCCTATGCCTATCTGATGCTCTCCCCGTCTCCCCCAGCTTCCTCCTCTTCTCCCTCAGGGGTGTCTTCCTTCTTGCACCTCTCGGCTCTGCTTCTCAGAGGACCAGAATGAACACACCCATGCCTCAAGTTCAACCATTACCAAGGTTCTGCCATATTTGCTTCATCTATTCCTTTTTCTTTTCTGTTTTGTTCTCAAATGTTTTAAAGGAAATCCCAATCATCATGTCATTTCATTCTTTACGTATGTCAGAGTACTCCTCTTAAAACAAGACAGGATATTTTCTTCCATAGCCACAATGTCATTATCACACCTTACTCATGTATTGGTTAAATAGCTTCTTAGCATCCTTCAGGCCTTACCTATACTTCCGGGCTGTCTCAAAACATCTTTTTATGGTTCTTGGTTTGACTCAATTTTCAGGTGCGATCCAAACTCTGCATTTGGCAAATCTATTTATTTAAGTTTCAATCTGCCCCACTTTATAAGCAGCATGATCTTGGGCAACTCCCTTGACTTCTTTCTGTTTCCCCAGCCCTAAAATGAGGAAGCCAATAGCATCCACCTTACTGGGTTTTATGAGAATTAAATGAGGTAATTTGTTAACTCATATATTCATGCATTCATTCAACAAATATTTTTGAGCAGCTGCCAGATGTCTGGAATTGTTCTAGGCACTGCAAAAATATCAGGGAACAAAACCAGGTACCTGGCTTTGTGGAGCTTCGATTCTAGTTGAGGAGACAGACGATAAACACATAAAATAAATATACCACAGAATGCTAGCTAGTGATAAGTGCTGTGGAGAAAAATAAAGCAGGACAGCAGAAGGGAACATGGAGGGGCAGCCACCATGGATAGGGGTGGTCAGGGAAACCTTCCGGAGGTTTCCCTAAACACAGGGCTGAGCTTCCTGGGAAGAAAGTTCCAGGCAGACAGAGGGCACATGCCAAGGCCTGAAGGGGGAGCTGCTGGTCTCCAGTCTCTTTATATCCTTAAGAATTATTGCCAACTCCAAAAGGCTTTTCTTTTTGTGGGTTATATCTATTGCTGTTTATAATATTAGAAATGAAAACTGGAACATTAAAAAATATGTAAACACCAAGGTCAAAGGTTAGGGTCCCTGTAAGGGCCAGCTTCCAAAAAAAAAAAAAAAAAAAATTAAATATAGTCATAACAATTTGTTTAAAAAATAATGCATTAATTGTATGTTAACGTAAATAACATTTTCTTTTTTTTTGGTGAGAAAGACAAATATTTTCCAGAAAAATACTTTGGTGAGAAGAGTGGCTTTATTTTGTATTTTTAAAAATCTGTTTGAAGTCTGAATTAACAAGAAAACAGCTAGGTTCTTACATCTGTTGCTGCATTCAATCTGTTGTGATATGTTGTTTTGATTGAAGTATTTGAAGAAAATCTAACCTGACATGGATAATGTAGTTGGGAAAGGGAGGAAGGAGTGTTTTCTTAAAACATATATTTCTAAAAGGGAATAATTTTTTTAGATAATTGTGAATATCTTTCTTTGTTCCTATGCCAAAACCAGACAAATTTCTTAAAGGAAAAGTGCAAAGTGGAATACGAAAGTATATCAATAAACTTTTTGTACTCATATTAAAATCAACTGGCCTATAGAAAAGGACAAAAAATAAATAAATAAATAAAACAAAAATCCATGGCCTATCATGTACATCATGATTTTATAATGTTCTGCATAGATTATTTGGAAAATATGGATTCATAATATTGAGTTATACAGATCTTCCAAATGTTGAAACATTCCATTATTTATCTTTAAAAAAAAAATCACATTTGTTACTTCCACCACCAATCTCATCAGAAAAGTCTCTCTAAGTATTGGGAAGCTGTCCAGCTCACAATGATAGATGTGAGTTTCTCAAAATTCTAATTTTTGTTGGAAAGCTTGAATTTTATCATCAATAATAAATACTGTCAAATACACTGAGACCTTCCTGTGCAAACATTACATTCCTTTCTAAGGACTCTGGGGATAATAATGATAATTTCCACCACTTATTAAGCTCTTGCTGTATGCCGGACATCTCACTCAACAACTACACGTTATCTTGTTGTCATATTCATTTTCACTATATCCCTGGGAGGTATTATTTCTTCCATTTTACAGATGAGGAAACTGAAGTCCAGGGAGGTTGGGCACTTGCCCGAGTCACATATCCTCTATATCATTGGAGTTCCAGAAAAGATTTTTGCTAGTGGTGGTCCTCTATATCATTGGAGTTCCAGAAAAGATTTTTCCAGGTAGGACAGATCTAATTGAAGTTCTCTGCCCTGTTGGGCCAGGAATTAACTCCTGCTTGTCAGACCAGTATCCCCTGGTTTAGATGGAAAAAATATGAACCCCCGTGCCCCTTCTGGAAAATGCCTCCTCATCAAGACCTAGCTCAAATGTTACATCCTTGGGAAAGCCTTAAGCCTTCCCTAGAGAATAATAGGAACTCCCTTACGGTTTGCTGAATGAGAGTTAAAAAGCACCAGGAACCACACCCCATGTGTTAGATCCCTGACTTCACATCCTCCTGGCAACATGTTTGCAGAGTAGGTGGTTACTTCCTGGTGTTAGTATCCTTTTGCTGCTGTAACAAATCACCACAAAAAGTACTGGCTTAAACAAACACAAACTATTTGTGTTACAGTTCTGTAGGTCAGAAGATAACCTGGGCTAAAATCAAGGTGTAGGCAGGGCCGTGTTCCTTCTGACAGCTCTAGGCAGAAATCTGTTTGCTTGCCCTTTCCTGCTTTTAGATGCCACCTGTATTCCTTGGCTCATGGCCCCTTCCTCCATCCCCAAAGCAACAGCATAACATCTTCAAATCTCCCTCTCTCTCTTTGCTTCCATTTCACATCCTCTTGTCATCTGACTCTCTTGATTCCTCCCTTTTTCCCTTATAAGGACCCTTGTGACTACATGGGGGCCTACCAATAATAATTACATTTTTATTACCCAGGATGATCTTCCCATCTCAAGGCCCTTAACACGATCACATGTGCAAAATCCCTTTTGCCACATAAGGTAACATATTCACAGGTTCCAGGGATTAGGACATGGACATCTTTGGGGTGGGGGCATTATTCTGCCCATCACAGTTCCTTATACAAAAGATTCATAGAAACGTTAAGTAACTTGCTGAAGTCACACGGCCAGTGAGTGAGGGAGTTGGAATTTGAACTCAAGCCTGTCTTGATTCCAGGTTTTTCCACTGTGCATTAGACTCATGGCTCATGATAAGTGCTAGCACCCGCTAAGCACTGTCGGGCCACGACGCTTATTCATATCTCCCTTTGAACATTTATCTCCTTTTATTGAAGTCATGTGTTAATATTTCTGTGAACTGTTTGGAAATTAAGACTGGGTCTTATGTGTTTATTCCAACTTTTATTTTTTGTTCAAGCAACATTATGATACAAATCAGACATGGACTACCATAAATCATCAATGTCTCTATCCATGTGCAGATATAATTTTTCTGATTGTAATCATAGCATGAACACAATGATAGATTCTGTTTTCCTCATTTTTTTGTTATAAAATAATACAGAAAAGTTGAGATACAGCACCAGTTAAATCCAACAGTCATTAATATTTTGCCATATTTGCTTCCTCTCTTTGCATGTTTGTGTGTGTATAAATGATTTTACTTTTTGTTGGACCACTAAAAAATAGTGTCAAAAGGAAAAAATTACAAAAATTTAAAAATCTCAGGTGGCTTTATAGACATTCTAGACTCAGGCAACACTTCATTTCATTAAAAAAAATAAGTGTTCCAATGAGCTGAGCAAAGGAGGCTGACATTAGAGACAGAAAAAGGGCTGAAGAAAGCAGAAGGAAAGAGCAAAAAGTGGACTGGTCACTTCAAAGTTACTTTTCTCATAAGGTGGGGACAGGAAGACAGAACAATAGAAAAATAACTGATTATTTAATATCAGGTTACTTCTTTTGTGTAAGGATTGAAGCAGAGAAAACTTCATTATCATATCTATTGAAGATTTAAACTGGCCTGCTTGGGAAATTGACTATTATCTATGTCTCCTGATTTCTCCTCTTGGAAGGTCAATCAACTTAGTTTGGGTTTGGTGACATGAACTTTAGCAGGAGTGACTCCATTTTGATTTTTTAGTTTGGTCTGTTCGCTCCTAGTGCAAGAACTTAGTCCAAAACAATAGTCTCCTATTTTTGTTTAACGATGGTTTTACAGGCATTATAATATTCACCCCTAAATTCTTCAGAGTGCATCTTCTAACAATAAGGACAATCTCTCAAAGAGCACAATATCATTATTACACTATGAAAATTGCCAATAATTCACTAAGATGATCTATTCAATCCATATCCAAATTTCCCCAGTTGTCGAAAAGTAAATAGTAAATCTAGTTTTAAAAACACATCAGAGGGGCCAGGCCCATGGCTCACTTGGGAGAGCGCGGTGCTAACAACACCAAGTCAAGGGTTAAGATCCCCTTACCGGTCATCTTTAAAAAAAACAACCTGGCCCCCCCCCAAAACACCAGGATCCAATCAAGATTGACACACTGTATTTGGTTGTTATGTCTCTTTAGATCTTTTATTTTAGAATTCCTCCCTACCACTTATACTTTTCATGGCATCCCATTTCTGAAGAGACCAGGCTGGCTGTTTTTTGGAATGTGGGAGTAGATCTCATTGTTAATCTCCTCTCATCCCAGAGTGTCAGTAGATATTTGTTGGACATGTGAAACCAATCCCAGTAGCTAATTTTTACTGAAGGCTCTCTTGACCAGTGTGCTCACATTCATCTGATTTGATCCCCACAGGAATCATGAGTTAAGACATTTTTTAGTCTCATTCACAGGCGAGGTAACCAAGGCTTGGGAAAGGGAAGTAACTTGCTAGAAAGGAGGTCAAACCAGATGGTAGACCCGTCGACTGGTAAACTAAGATCAGGTAGGGGGCTCGCTAACTATTTCATGAATAAATGAATGAACCAATGTTCCAAAAGCTGGTGTGTCTGTATACATGCGTGTACGCGTGTAATAGGTATCACTTATTGAGTGCTTACTATTCGCCAGGCCCAATGCTAAGCACTTCACGCGTGCTCTTACGCTTCTCGTTTTGTTTTTGTCTGTCTTTTCTTATTTTCCAGTGCCTAGCAAAAGGCGTGGCACAGAGTAGGCGCTCGAGCAGTATTCGTGGAATGAATGACGAGCAAATGAATGAATGGACAGAAATGTAAATTTCATAAACCAAGGACTCCTGGGGGGTCCTCAGCGATCACTTAGGAGGCCCCGGCCTCGGAAGTCCGTGGGCCCTGGGCCGACCTCAGGCCGCGGCTCCCGAGCCCCAGCGGG
>NW_007727624.1:69742-91132 GCF_000696425.1 Galeopterus variegatus | reverse complement strand
TACCCGGGGCCGGACCGCGGCGACCCGGGCGCGGAAGGGGGGCCCTCCCCGCCTCGCCGGCCCCTAGGGGCAACTTGGGGCTGCGGAGTGCCCTGCAGCGACAGAGCCGTGGAGCAGCTCAGGTCGCTGATCCTGCCCGAAGGAGCCTCAGAAATTGGGGAATACCCCCATGCCCCAAAAGCTTGCCTTCTCAGCTTGATTGACGGCCGTGGGGTTGCTGGTTTTCTATTTTTTAGACCCAAGTCACTGAGCAGCCGCCTTAGGCCACTGTTGCAAAGAAAACTCGAAATAAGTCTCCGGGACCGTACTTTCACTTGCGTTTGAGTGACATCTTTTGCACGAATCCATCCCAGCCGCGCTGACACTAACGCACCCTGTCAGAATAGAATCTGAAGCGTAGGGGTCGTTTAAAATAATCTGGGAGTGGAAAGGAAAGCAAAGAGTAAAGTGAACCTTTCTCTTAGAATCGGGCTCTTGTTTCCCCCTCCCACCCCTCCTCGACCCCCAAAGTACTGGATAAGAATCGGCATGTGGCTTTATTTGTCAAACTTGCTTTAGACCGCCGATTTGTTGACATCTAATTCCTAGAAATTGTTGCACTCTTTTATAACATCGCAGTGTGTGTGCTTTTGTATTAAATATGGGAAAATGAAACAAAGTGGCTATTCGGAAAGCCGGTGGAGAGTAAAATCACAACCCTTCGTAAGCAATTAGTTTTTGTTGCTCTTTTGCAGATGAAGTCGATCTTTTTAGACCTCTTTTTAAAAACGATTTTAATAATTACTGTAATTAATGTGGATCGTGGAATTTATTTTTTCTTTTGGGCTGGCCGGCGCGGGGATCCGAACCCTTGACCTTGTGTTACAAGACTGCACTCTAACCAACCGAGCTAACCCGCCAGCCTTGTCGTGGAATTTAATACGCGAAAACCTTTTTGTAAATTAGATCTCACAGGAAGCTGCAATTTTGTTAAATTTGGGGTACTTTAGTTTGTATCAGACTCCCCTCTTTAACTCTTTGTTCACTTGTACATTTGCTTTTGTAGTATTTAGTATAGTTCTTTGCACCAAAAAAAGTGCTTAGTAGTTATTGAGTAATTTTTACTGTGTAATTCAAAGATTTTGTTAAGAGATCTGGTATTTGTCTTTTTCCCCAACTTAAATACTAATTAAATAGCTTGTTTTATTGTTGAGATTAGTATAAATAGATATAAGGTTCATTATGAACTAATGTGCAAATATATTTATTGTAATTTGAAATGAAACCATGTTTAGGCATAATTCACTTTATTTAATAAACACCAATCACAATGCAAAATTGATTGAAATGTTAGTGGTGATAATTAAACTTAATTGTAATTTCATTTGCATTCATTGTTCCTTTACTGGTATGTTTTATGCAACAATATTGCCTCTACACATCTTTAGAAAATACAGTGGCAGAAGTTAATTGAACATAAATGTTAGCAACACTTTGGGTTTTATTCTTTTAAAATATGATTTAAGTGTTTTTAAGTTCTAGCATGGAGAAGATAGCAAAGAAAATAGTTTGATTTCTCATACTTTTTAAGAGAATAGTGCAGTAATGGAAACAAGTAATGAAATTATATATGAAAAGATTTAATTATTGGACCCTGCTTGAGTCAGTCTGAGTATTTTAATAAATTTGTTTTATTCAGTTGCTTGCTGTCCTAAGTATTTTGCAGCCTTATTGGCCATTGATTCGTTAATTCAACCAATTTTGATTACTTTCCATGTGCTAAGTGCCATGATATGCATATTACTTGTTTGCTGTTGGGAATAACAACCATAAATTAACAATGAAGGTCCTATTTTAAAATTGGTTAAGGTTACAGTTAAAACTTTTTATATAGATTATAGCTTATTTGCACATTTTTGGAAAGTATTGGTTGAACTCTGTTCCCTGCATTGGAGTGCAGTAGGGAAAAACTTGGAAACTTTTCAAATGCCAATAACTTTTAACATTTTAACAAATATAAATGATGAACTTTGACAGTTGAAGTGTGAGTACATCTCTTATTTATGAATATTTGTTGTCAGAGGGAACTGATTAAATAATTTGGGATAATTTATTTGAAGCTACCAGTTCTGCCTTATACCTGAAGAAATTTTTTGTGATCATTGAACCTTACACTGTTCATACTAAACAATAAAATAAGCTATTTAATTAGTATCTAAGTTGAGAAAAAGACAAGTTTTAAATCTCTCTTAAGAAGATCTTTGGGGCCAGCTCACTTGGGAGAGTGTGGTGCTGACAACACCAAGTCAAGGGTTAAGATCCCCTTACCGGGCATAGTTTAGGAGGGAGTGGGAGAGGGAGAGGGAGAGGGAGAGGGAGAGGGAGAGGGAGAGGGAGAGGGAGAGGGAGAGGGAGAGGGAGAGGGAGAGGGAGAGGGAGAGGGAGAGGGAGAGGGAGAGGGAGAGGGAGAGGGAGAGGGAGAGGGAGAGGGAGAGGGAGAGGGAGAGGGAGAGGGAGAGGGAGAGGGAGAGGGAGAGGGAGAGGGAGAGGGAGAGGGAGAGGGAGAGGGAGAGGGAGAGGGAGAGGGAGAGGGAGAGGGAGAGGGAGAGGGAGAGGGAGAGGGAGAGGGAGAGGGAGAGGGAGAGGGAGAGGGAGAGGGAGAGGGAGAGGGAGAGGGAGAGGGAGAGGGAGAGGGAGAGGGAGAGGGAGAGGGAGAGGGAGGGAGAGGGAGATGGTGGGGAGGGGGAGAGGGAGGGAGAAAGGGAAGGGAGGAGGGAGGGAAAGAGAAAGAAAGAAAATTTTTGAATTATACATTGTAAAATTATTTAAATACTAAGTCCCTTTTTTGGTGCAAAGAATTATACTGAATCATTTACAGTGAAATCTCCACAGTAATGCTTCCTACACCCAATTTGTGATTGGCTCTTGTCCTCCTCTGCATGTTCCCAGATCTTTTTATTTCCTTGGTATAGTGGAACCCCCACATTTTACATTATGGAATTTCTTGTATCTAACTTAGAGCACATGGCAGAGTGTCACTGTATCCTTGAATATCTGTTTGTAACTGACAGCTGGATTAGTGTAGTTCTTGAAAGAGATACATTTTTATTGGAGTCACATAGTGAGCAGCTGAAGTAAATACAATTATTTGAAATGTTTGCAAGATATTTGTAGATAACAATTTACCTTTGCATAGTGACAGCAAAATATTTAAACACGTTCTCAGACTAGGTCTGATATTAAAAATTCATGAATTAATGGTCACCTGACTGGTTTCTATAGATTGACTATGCAGATGCATTGCCTCCTTGTGCAGGGTCTCACCTTCATGTTCCTGAGCCCATCTCGTTGGGACCACAGTGTGCTCAAATTACAGTGGATAATATGTGGACCCTCCATATTCTAAACTCCTCTGTGGAGAAAAGATTAGTACATTGATTCCAGTATTCTGTGAAACTGACATGATTTTTACAGTGGTTCACATAGGAAAACAAAGGAAGAAAGGATTATAAAGCTTAATGATTGTTATTTAATGCCAAGTCTAAATGGCACATTTATTTTGTGCTGTGCTCAGAATATAATATTCAAGTAATTGAGAAAAGTTGTATCATCTCCACTTGAATTATTACATCAAGGTTATTCTTGTTTGTTGTTTTACAAATTTCAGACATATAAGTAGTTCCTATTAATGGATCTGGGTTTTCAAGTGGCACATTGAATGTGGTTGCTGAGGACACTTCTTACTGATAATATACTAAAGTATGAAAAATAGTAGGAAGTGCTTTTTTTGAATTTGTAATTAGGCAGTTACATTTCTATTTACTGCCACACATGCAAGAATCACTGTTGCACAAAACAGATAAATCTGTTTGCAGTGGAATTTGCTGGCCTCAGGCCATTGGATTACTGTCGTTTGTCACTTTAGTGCTACTTCAGCAGTGTAGAGGTTCATTTCCAAAGACTTACATGTGCTTGGACTGCAGTTTTCCTGTTTGTTGAAGTGGTCTCCCGGAAGGTCTTTCTGTGACCATTTCTGTCAGTAGAGGGCGGATTAAGAACTCATGTAGGAACATAAAGGTAGCCCATGGGGTATGTGTATAGTATTTGTTTCAAGGATCAGAAAATGTAGAATTTGGGGCCGGCCCGTGGCTCACTCGGGAGAGTGCGGTGCTGATAACACCAAGGCCACGGGTTCGGTTTAAAAAAAAAGAAAATGTAGAATTTGCCATAAACTTAGATGTGGAATCTTCAGATTATAGACTTTTCATGAGCTAGCTATTTTCTGACTATTTGAAAGTTCAGCCATGACCCCATTTTCATTAGAAAACTTGAGAAACCACAAGCTGTCTACCATTACCTCCATTCTGCCCCGTCTTGAAACATATTGTGTCCTACCTGCCCTCCTCTGGGAATAGGGTAGGTGAGGTGTTGAGACAGAAGTGAGGTTTGTGCTCCAGAGAAAGGTAATGACAGAGAGGACTAGAGCCTGACTTCCTCAAGGGTCCCTTTCAGTTTAAGTGAGAATTGTTGGAGGGGAGTGTGCGTGTGGAGCCTAGTGCCTGCCACTGAGTTTCTACACAGTAAGGATGGCTGCTCTTCTTATGATCCCCAGGTCCCTCCCTTTTGGGCTTGTGTCCACAGCTTTTGTGATTGTCATTCTTCAGATCAATTCTCTATTTTTTTGGTATCGGCTTGAGGGCCATCTCCTAAGCTTACACTCTATAATCTAAGTCTCACAGCTAGTGCATTAGAAATGAAAGTACTTCCTAATAAAAAACCTGGTGTCCCTACTCTTGTGCCTTTGGTATGTGATTTTTACATCTAGCTGCCTCATTTTGTGTCTCTCTCTCCCTCTACCTTAACATATCTGATGGTGGTAGATTTTTGTTTCCTCATTTGTCCTTGTTTTGATCTGTGTGTATTGGTATGCCCTTTCTTTTTTCTGGCAAAGTAGTGTTAAAACCAAAAGATTCACCGTGACAGCTCTCCAAACATATTCTCATTATAGGTACTGTGAAAAAATATGTGTATATAAATATTAATTGAAAAATATTAGACATATCAGGTGTGCCCTGCTGTAAGAAACTGAGTGTAGCTAAAAACAAGCATTAAAACTGCACAAAATAGATTCACATTATAGACCTGTTACTGTGGAAGTGCTGGTTGGAATGGGAAAGGAGCCCTCCCGTGAATAGGGCACCCCCTGGAGTCCTTAGATGAGATCCACTGGATGTGGTGGGGACAGCTTTGTGTCCACAAAAATTGAAGTTTATGATTATTGTGAGTACATGTCAAAAATACTCGTGTTTATATTTTTAAATACATGGAATAAAGCCGAATTACTGTATAAATTATATTTTGCAATCTGTGGACCTTGTGAACTAGAACTGCTCAAGAGCATTTAATATATGATTCTTTGTAGAAAGTTTCAGTTTGCCTTTTGGCCTGAGTTACAGTCTGCATTGTTTAATTGTTCTCACATAAACATGATAGTGTCCTTTGCCCTGGATATAAGCACTATATTTTAATTTTATCACATTCATTTAAATTTCATCAAGATGAATTAACATATGAATTTATTTGATATTCTAGTAACTGTCAGGAGGCTTTCTAGCATTCCTTTTTTCCCCTCCACTTCTACTTTAGATATATTTTAATTTTATCACATTCATTTAAATTTCATCAAGATGAATTAACATATGAATTTATTTGGTATTCTAGTAACTGTCAGGAGGCTTTCTAGCATTCCTTTTTTCCCCTCCACTTCTACTTTAGACAGTTTATAATCCAAAAGAGGAGTGAAGTAATGCCTCTCTTGAGAACTTCCATCTTATTTAATTGAAGTATATACTCTCTTTATTCTTTCTGAAAGTATCAACCTTTTTCCTTTTGGTAGGACATGTTGAAGTTTTGGGGTAAATAGAGAATTTGAAAATGAAGTTTAAATTCTAGAGTTTTTGGAGGTTTCTGTCCAATGTAGGAAAAACTTCTTTTGATATATTTAAACCATTTTTTTACGAGTTTATTTTTTTAGAATAGTTTTAGGTTCTCAGTGTAATTGAGAGGAAGGTACAGAGATTTCCTGTATACCCATTCTCTTGATATTTTAAGTAATAATTTCCCTTAGGTAGTGCCAAGACCATGTGTATTTATTTAGGACCTGAAGTAGTCCTTCTGGGTAGATCCGATAATTGGACAGGAAGAACACATTTATTATAAAATGCTAAGTATTGCTGAAATCAGCATTTGAAAAATGGTGTACAATAACGTGCCAAAGTTTATTCAGTCCTTATGGCAACTTTGTCATGTATCGTCATTATTACCATTTTACACATGAGTAAAGTAAGACCCAGAGAGGTTGTGACTTGAGGTCACATGGCAGATAAGTGAGTGATCAGGGACTTAAGAACAGGTCTTTGGACTTCTAAATCTTTTGTTGTTTCTACTTTGCCAAACTGGAAGGGACTGATAAAGGCATAATATTTCACATTGTGATTTCCTCATAGTAGTTCCTCAGTGAAAATTTACAAAATGAATGAATGAAGGAAATACTTAAATGTTTAGAGACCAATGTTACTAATTGCTAATTATTAAAATATTACTAATACATTATTACTAGATTTTGTGTGGGATATCTTTTGATAAAAGTTCTTATTGATTTTATTTTTAATTACAAAATAAAGACATGCTATTTTAAAACATGTAAACAATACAGAAGTATTTAAAATAAAAAGTATAAATCATTCTTTTGCTCTCTGATCCTTAATCCCCAGTTTGATGTGTATCTTCTGTGCTTTTTAATATGTTAGGGCATTTTTTGTTTATTTGTTTTATTGCTTCATAATAAAGTCTATTCTAACCAGTCACTGAACTGAACTTTTTAGAGCAAATCTTATTTTCCAAATTATTGAAGGCATTTACTTGAGTAAGATTTGTTATTTTTACTTGGTTTTGCCGCAGAATGGAGCAAATATTCTGGAGGTTAAAGTGGCTCATTAGGATCTAGTATACTAAGGACGTGGAAGTGTTGTAGAAATTTTTCTTTTTTTTCTTTCTTTTGCGGCTGGCCGGTACAGGTATCAGAGAAATTTCTGAGTAATAGAATGTTGCCCAAACAACGTTTTTTAAAAAATGAAATATTTTGAAGACATTCAATGCTTTAATTATAGCAGCTATGCTAGCCAGTTTTTATATTGTAAAAAGAGGTCTGATTCACATTCAAATTTTTGTTGGTCCATCACCTTTGCTCTTGAGATTACCAAGAAGATAAACTTTTCATCAGTTGGAGAGATTGGTAGATCACCTGTTGGAATGAATACTGGAGAACTGGGTAATTAACCTGAATTTTTTCCCATTTTCTCCAAGATCATGTTTTCTTCTCTAGCTTTATCAAAGTATTGCAATGGCAAAAAATAGAAGACCTCTTCATTCCCCAACTCAGGTCCCTCTGGCCAGAGACAATCACATTTAACTACTGTAACTAATAAAACACAGAGCCAGATCTTCCAACAGTAGCATCCTGTTTTGTTTGGAATTAATTTGTAGGATATTAAACACATTTTTTTCAGAACCGTATATAAAGGACTTTATATCTTTTGTGATTGTTGAAAGATTTTTGGTGTCTGGGCATTAGGAATATAGAGCTGAAAAGAAAGTTCCTGTGCTTTAGAAGTTCACAGAGTAGTGGGGGAGAGAAACAAGCTATTTGGTAGGTGAATCCAGTTGTAGAGTGGTAATTCCTGTGATAGAAGCGTGAATAACATAGTCAAGAACATTAATTCTTCCGTTCATTCATTCCTTCATCAAATAGAATGGCTGTTGTGTACCAGGCACTGAGGATGGAGTAATGAGCAAAAACAGGTGTTGTCTCTCTTACCAGGGAGCTTATGGTAAGAGGAGGACAGTTGCTAATGAGATAATCAAAGTAATGCATGTGTCATTCCAAACTGAGAGATGTATCCCAATGGAAGGGAACACAATCTGTTAGTTGGCCTGGGGAAGTCAAGGAAGGGTTCACATGAGTCTAGTGAGGAGGACAGTTGCTAATGAGATAATCAAAGTAATGCATGTGTCATTCCAAACTGAGAGATGTGTCCCAATGGAAGGGAACACAATCTGTTAGTTGGCCTGGGGAAGTCAAGGAAGGGTTCACATGGAAGTGACACATTAGCTGAGATTTACAGCATGAGACAGTGGGAACAGCATATGCGGTGGCTCTGTGGCTGGAAGGAGATTAGAGCACTTCAGAGAACTCAGATCCTTGTGTCTTGAGGGCAGAGCTGGAAGAGAGGTAGACAGTTTGATCCAACCTTGCAGCCTTTGTTAGCTGTTACCTCTTTATTCTGAGAAAAATATGAAAGAGGCGATGGTATAACATTTGACCATGGAACCTCACAATCAGATTGCAGTTTGGGATCACACTCTGCCTGATGCAGAATAGACTCTTAATAGGGTCACAGTGGCCATAGACGTTTGACTAGGAGAATGTAGTGGCAGTGGAGAAAAGTGGAATGATCCAAGAGATGGTTGGGTGTAAGGTGGATTGAAAAAGGAAGAGAGTGTGACTCATGTCAAGGGAAGGTGGGAAGATGTCCCTTCTAGAAAGGTGACATTTGAGCTGGAAGACAAGGACTTATGGGGGAGAATATGCAGAGGAACAAAGTCTCAAATCTGGTGGCATGTTTGGAAAACAGACAAATTTGTGGCTGAAATGATGTATAGGGTGAAATGGTTAGACAGGTGTCTGGAGAGAAGAGGTAAAGAACCTTGATAGTACAAGCCAAAAGCTGTTTTAACTCATAAGCAGGTGAATATCTGTGGGAAACCACAGGTTTGAGGAAGTAATGTTGGTAGCACCACTCTGTATTAGTGTTGCTGGTTGAGATGATTGTGCTGGGGTCTGATTGGGATCCTTTGAGAGTTGAGGGGTTTGACAACTTTGGGCTCTCCTCCAGATCTGGGAATCTACTTACTGTGCTCACCTTAGTACCCCAAGCATCTTAAAACCCATAACTTTGAAGGAAAAAAGTAGGACATTTCCACTGGGGACATCTGAGGCAGATTAATGCAAGGCAAGTAGCCTTTGAATGTCCTCCTCAGTGACAATTGGATAGGGTAGTTAGGGAAGGTCATTTAGGGATATTACTCTCTCTCTCTTTTTGGCAGGGGGGGCACCTTTAAAAACAAGCATTTGTCCCTTGATTGTACTCTAGAAAACAAAGAAAAATATATCACCCATAATATCCCATGGCTCTTAAATGACTTCTGTTAATATTTTTAAATAAGTTTCCTCTAATACTTTTGGTAGTAAATTTTAGAAATTTGGAATCATTGTGCATAATAATATTTCTTAATTTGTGATCCTTGGGCACCCTCTTCTAACATCAGAATTACTTGGCATCAAGACATACTGACGTACCAAGTATCCCTTTGACTAGGCCCCCAAATCTGTGTTTTAAACAACTTCCCTGGGTTATCTCAGCCAGGCTGAAGTTTCAGGACCTGTATATGGTTTTGTGTACAGCTTTTTTCATTTAACCTGTTCAGCACTTTTCCATGAATAGGAATAAGTAAATCATAATTTGGACAAAAGAGATGCTTCAGTGTCTCCAGTTTAGGTGTGAACAACAGCAACATCAAAAATACTGATTTATAACATCCTGAGAGTGGTATTATCTGTTCTAGCACTGAGTGGAACTGTGGAACAGTTGTAAATGGAATGAACATGAGAAAACTGAAATTTTGTCACTTTGATGATCTGCCAATTTGGGTCTTTAGAATGAGATTTCAGTTTTGTTTGAATTTCATTAAGTATCTGATTAATTAATTCCTTTTCAACAAACATTTATCCAGCACTTGCTTTGTGTCGGGGCTTGTGTTGGAGTTTAGAAGTTGCAAAACACTTAAAAAAAAATGTTAAGTACAATTGCGTTCTTCAAAGCCATAAGAGGTGCTTCGGCTGGTGACTCTCTGTGCTCCACGTCTTGAAATAGGACCCTGGTGGACAGCATGGCAGCAGCACAGACTCTACCACAGCTCATTGTGAGTGACCAGCTGATGTCCCAGGGAGTTGGAACCACCTTCCTAATTCATCCAGAAGCTTAGTTGTCAACATTTCTGAGGATGTGTGCAACAGCGTTAAGCCAGTTTGCCATCAGGGATTCTTCCTCCTTTTTTTGTTGCTGGTTATGAACTTGTCAGCTAAGGAAATTCTTGTCTCCAGTTTTACACAAACTGGTGCTAAAATTATTAGTCTTGGTTTCATCTTGCTTCTTGTCTAACTCTTGGCTTTTCCATGTCATAAAAACTTGTTAAGTGCCAAGAGCATAAACTTTCTTTTTCATCTCTGCCTAGAGTTCTAGTCAGTGAAAAAGAGCTAGCCTGTTTTGTTTTTTTTTAAATCTTAGAAAGCGTTTTCAGCTGGAAGCTTGGGGAATATGAGTTGAATTTCACACACAGTGACACTGTAGCACTACCCTAGCAATGACTAGTCTTGGACACAGTTACCAGAGCTGTGTTTGGAAAGAGTTTCCCACTTATATCCCGTGGCATGTGTTAACCAAACCTGTTTCTTCTTTTTAAGGAGAACAGAACTTAAAGAACATCACAGTTATGTTTCTTTGCCATTGCTTCTTTTTGGATGGAAACGTAGATTTGAGTTAGCCATATTAGTTGATCACTTTTCTATGAAGAAGGAAACAAATCTCACGAATTCAATGTGCTCGGCAGACTTTGAGAGTCCTGTGGACTTTGATTCTGCAGATGCCGTGTCTTTCTTCTGGGAGGTAGTCAGCCATTTACAGAGGCTTGTGTGGACCCTGTGCTGAGAACAGAGGAAGGAAGACATGGCCCTGCTTGGCAGAGGCTGTGTTGTGTGCAAAGGTGAACCCCACACAGATGAGCTGGGAGTGATCACTGGCCTGACTGATCTGGTCAGGGGTCAGGAAGGATTTCTTGAGTCTGGTGTGGTTGGGCTCCTCCAGTGCCCCCCACTGCCTAGCCCTGTAGGTGCTCAAGTGTTTATTCAGTATATGAGTTAATTGACAGAGGAACACGCTGAAGAAAATAACAAAGAGAACACCTGTTTGTTATTCACTGTTTTAAGGACTCCTTATGGACCACAGGGTGCATAACCGTGTGGGACAAATTTGCCCTCTATAAATATCTTTTTTTTTTTTGGCTGGCTGGTATAGGGATATAGCAATATCTTTTTAATAATGAGAGCTGAATAAGAAGAGTTGGCTCCTTCCTGAAGTATTTGGCTTGTTGCGTGAGTGGCCTCTAAACTTTCTTTAAGGTTTTTCAGTGGTCACTTTACCTCTTGAATTCACGTGACTGACCTGTGTGCATCACATATAAGTTATTTTGTTTTACTCCTTGGGCTGTCTCTTAAACAATTGTAGTCCTGAGATCAGAGGTTAGTAAATAAAATGCCTTCCTCAAAATTAACAGGAAGTGCTTGGAGTAAGAGCCCTGTGTACTAAACCTCTTCCATGCCCAGTTAGTGGGCATAATAGTGATCTTTGCTGACCTGGTCAAAGCAAATGCAGTTATCCCCCGGATCTGAGAACCATGGAGTAGCAGTCCTTCCCAGTTAGAGAGCCTGATTATGTGTCTGTGATGAACGTGGTAAGCAAGCTTTTCATTTGGCTAGCAGCAGCTGTTTTTTATTTTCCCCCACCTTTTGTCACCTTAGATATCCCAGCCAAAGTCATCATTCACCCACTATTTATTCATTGAGCTCAGCTATGTGCCAGGTGCTGTGGGTACAAAAATGAAGGAGAGCCCAAGACCCTCTGCTTATAGACACACTCCTCCCCTTCGTCCACGCAGCTTGCTCCTTGGCTTTCAGGAAGTCTCTGCACCCATGCCATGTTCTGAGATGCCTGCTTTACACTTGCACCCTCTTTTATACTTGCCTTGCTTTCTCTCCAAAGCATTTACCGCCTTCTAATACCCTATATATCTAATATCCTAACATAGTTATTTAGTTCGTTTTCTGTCTCCTAATGTAAGTTCAGAAAGGGCAGGGATTTTTGTTTTGTTCACTACTGCGTCCCAGTGCCTGGAACATGATAAGTGCTCAATAAATATTTATTGATGAATAAATTAGTGAAAGATGTACTACAGTTGATATATATGGAAGTCCACAGTCAAGTGTGGGAAAGAGGCTAGATAAATTGACTGTTCAAATCTACGGTGAGAAATTCTGTCACAGGAGAATCCCAAGGGAGAATATCTTCACTCAGAAAGTTTGTTAGGAAAATAGTTCGAAGATAAGCCTCTGGAACCAAGTTCTACAGTGTGAGAAGTTATCCAGGCCAGTGGAGGTTCGAGAGAAGGGCACCCAAAGCAGAGAGACCCCGTGTGCACAGCGTGTGGAAGTGCAGGTGGGCATGGAGCATTGAGAGGACTGCAGTGTTGGGGGTGGGGGAAGTGGCAGAGGAGTTTGGGAAGTGGACAGGAGGCTGAGTCTGCTAGAGCCTTTTAGCTTGAAAGGTCCTGGGAGCCTTGAGAGGCTTTTCCTGGGGACTGGAATAGTCAGATTGACAGTTGAGAGAAAGCACTGTGGTGGCCACATGTAGTTTGGAGGGTGAGGCGTGAGCACAGGGGCCAGAGGGCCAGGTAGGCTCTTGCAGAGATCCATTGAAAAGTGTGGAAGGCCTGACCTCAGGAGTGCGGGTGCCGAGAGGAGGGTGACAGCCTTAGGGTGGCCAGTGGGAGTGGGTGCATAGAGAGATAGACAGCTTTATTATTGTGTTTGTGATCATGCGTTTTCCTTTTTAACAAAGTGGGATTATACTGCTATTTCCTAAAGTGTTTTTTCCCCACTTCTTGTATTGTGACTATGTTTCCGTTGACTATTTTTCTTCAGTATTGTTATTAAGGACTGCAGAGTATTCACAAGTTAGATTTTATGCTTACTAGAAACAATGATGTTTGGCATTTTTTGGATCCATTTTTAAGTTATTTCTGTGAATTATCTTATTTCCCAGAGCTAAGTAAAGTGCATCACTGTAAACTGAAAGATGAATATCTTTAATTCATTGATTATTTTAGGGGTGGAGAGGTATGTTTTCGTAAGTGATATTAAGAAAAATAATTAGTGGATATTTAAAACGTGAAGTTTTTATGTTTTTGGATTTTAAAACTATACTAATACGATCAAAAACAAGTTGTATATATGAAATGTTTGAAAAATATTGGGAAAGATCTGTTTCTAAAATGTTTGTCAATAAGCTGGCTTGTGTTTGGTGAAGGCCAGCTATTTTAGCTACTGCTATGGATATTCAGGAAGGTAACCAAAGCATTCTCACCCTTGTGTAGGTGGTAGGTAACTAAGGCATAAGCAATAATTGGGGCACATTATGAGATGTGTAATTAAGTACTGAATTATGTGCACATGGTAAGTTCTGTTGTAGTAAGTCAGAGAATGAAGATGGATAATGAGCTAGGCTTGAGAAGGAATAGGGTTTGGGCAAATGGAGAGGAAAGAGGAGGGCATTCTAGGGAGGCAGACAGAATGAGTAGGGCTAGATTTCAGATTAACCTGTTGGTTTTGCTTTTTGAGTGATCTTACTTTATATGAATTCTCTGATTGCTGCTGCTGAACTATGCTTTTTCTCACTGCGTTACCCCATTCCGGTGTTAGGATGCTTCCCCCCAGCCACCCCCCATCCCCCCGCCAAAAAAAAGTAAAGAAAGCCCAGCTTTGTAACTGGCTTACACCACAAACTAGAGATTTATTGGCTCATGTAACTAGAAATTCCAGAGGTAGGTCAGGCTTCAAAGTTGGTTTGATTCAGCCATTTGTTGATGTCTTTGAGGACCTGGTTTCTTTTCATCTTTTCATTTCTGTGTGTTATCATTTCAGTGTTATCCTAAGGCTAGCTTTGCCCCAAATGGCAGAATGGCCATAGCAGTTGCAGGCTTGGTGTTCGTGCATGACCTCCGTCACAGCACCCAGAACAAGAGAGTGAGTGTTGTCCCAGAATTCTGTGCAGTGGACTGAGCTTCATGCACATTGGGTCACCCCTGAACCAGGAGCTGTGGCTAGGAGGATGAGATGCCAGGCGGGGATCCCCTCTGGCTTGGGGGTGTGTGTGTGTTGACAATCTGAATTGGGTGACTACTATTCAACAGGGGAGGGGAAGGGTGGCTGCCCAGTTCGTACAGTCTCACCCAGAACACCGTCTCTCCCCGTCTCCTTTTCCAGGTGCGTAACTCCCCGTCTCCTTTTCCAGGTGTGTTAACTTCTTCCTTCTTCTGGACTCCTTAGACTTAAGACTCTGTCCTTTCTCCTTGGCAAATCATATTGTACTGATATCTTATTATATCTTATAGTCTTTCTTAAATATTATTGTTGCATAACTGTTCATGTGTCTGTGCCTTGAGATCAACCCCAGGTTCCAATATTGCCATTTTCTGTTAGTGGGATCTCCGGCAAGGTTGATTTCCCTGAGCCACAAGCTCTTTTCATCTTCATCATTCAGTCAGTGGATATTTATTAGATTCTAAGTATTGTGCTTAAGTGAACGAGGTCCAGAACTGAAGGATACAAGGAGATCATGATTCATTTATAGAGACATGTAGGTGAGTGAGAATTATAATGAGACGTGAACAATGCTTTGACAGAAATAGGGTTTGGAAACACTTTCTGAGGAGGTGATTCCTATGTTGAGCCTTGAAGGACAAGTAGGAGTTTGTCAGAGAAGAGGGGGAAGATGGAACCTGCATGAAGGTTTAAAAGCAGAACAGTGAGTAAATGTAGAATAACTGGGGTCTTAGGTGCACAAGGAGATGAGGCAAGATGGGTAGGCAGGGACAGCTCATTACACTAAGCTAAAGAGTTAAGATTCCATCTCTGTATACTTTGTAATTAGGAATGACCATATATTCTGGTTTATACCCATTGTCCAAGCATTATTAATATAGTGATACTTTCACTGTGAAATGTGCCTCTGGCTTGGATGATAAATGGTCACCCAACTTAAAACAGGAGTTCAGATCCATAGGGATAGTTAGTCTGATAACAGTATATAGGATTATATGCTTACCTTATAATTAGGAATGACCATATATTCTGGTTTATACCCATTGTCCAAGCATTATTAATATAGTGATCCTTTCACTGTGAAATGTGCCTCTGGCTTGGATGATAAATTGTCACCCAACTTAAAACAGGAGTTCAGATCCATAGGGATAGTTAGTCTGATAACAGTATATAGGATTATATGCTTACCTTACAGTAGGACCCTGGGATTACATGAGAGACAGCATAGCAGTGCTTCTCAAACTTTAAAAGTCAGTTAAGAATCAGCTGCTAATATGCACATTTGGATTCAGTAGGTCTGTGGTGGATCCTGAGAGCTGCGTAATATCTCAGGTATGCCTATGCTGCTGGCCTGGTGACTACACTTTGAGTAACAGGTAGTATAGAACTTTGGGAGCTTCAGATGTTTTGTAAGGTTTCTAAAATCATATGTAAAAATGTGTGTGTGTGTGTATTCTTCAGAGAGTAAACCTAATTCCCTTACATCAGTTTCTCAAGGGGCTCTGCAACCACCCAGAAAAGATTAGGGATCACTGACTTTTAGAAATAATGTGGAGATAGTGAAATATGTGTATTAAATACCTTTCATATGTGTATTAAATACCTCTAAGTCCAGTATGCACTAGATACCTGTTCTCTTCCTCCTCCACCACAGTTCTTTGAAATTAGGAAATGTTGTTTAAGCACTTGAAATATCTCTTTATGCCATTGGTGCTCAATAAATACCTAGTTTGGTAACAAACTGTTTTAGGACCGTTAGCCATTCTGTCAGCATTTGAGAGTCTTAGGTGCTAAGCATTTTCCTAGCTAGGAAGTATGAGTCTACCATCTAATCTTGGTTATTTCAGATATCCAGCTATGGATGGGGGTAATTAGGGCTTGTGGTAGATAGCAACTGTAGGATTGAAGAGGAGATGAATCAGTTTTTTTTTTTTTTTTTTTTAAGTAATCTTACTGAGTTATTTGTTCAGAAAGGTCCTTCTCCTGACTTTGATTCATTGAGATTCTGTTCTCTGGTTCTCAATTATATGTGATTTAAGTATGGTTTAATTATAATCATTTTAATTCATTCAGTTGCTATTGTTCTTGCCAAATACACTTTTCTGAACATTTTGATATTTTGTTGAGATCATCTCAGAAATTTGGGATTTGTGATCATCTTAGGGTATTTGGAATGGAAATGGTATATATTTCAAGATATTTTCAAAGTTTCTCACTTAAGAGATTGGAAGAACAGTGAAGTGTGCCATTGACATAAGTGTAGAAGCTGGTTTTGAAAAAAATAATGGACCTTTTGAATTTAAGGTAAAACTAGGACATAAAAGTGGGAGTGTCATGGTTTGTCAGCCTCGAAAATGGAACTGGAAATGTAATTGAGCAATCTAAGTTGAAGATGGGAATTTGGATTTCTTTTTTTTTTTCTGTAGCTGGCAGGTACAGGTATTGAACCCTGGACATTGGTGTTATCAGCACCATGCTCTAACAAACTGAGCTAACTGGCCAGCCCTTTTTAAAACAATTTTTTAAATTAAAAATATTTTTTTGGTGGTTGGCTATTAGAATTTGGATCTTATCAACAGTTGAAGCTGTGAGCGTAGATGATCTACTTAGGAGGGAATATCTAGAGGTCAGCCCAGGAGGGAGGGAGAGTGTAAGAGACAGAATCAGGTCTTATAGAGTTGTAAAGGCACTAGAGGAAAGAGTGTTATGAAGTGTGTATGTGAGAGAAATCTTATTGTTAATGCTTTGGAGAGACTGACTAGCTGGAGAAAGACAAATGATCTTGGAAGGTTATTTTGGAGAAAGTAGAGTGTCGGAGGTGAAAGATTTCAATAAATTAATAGAGCAAGTAAGAAATGAGTTCAGTTACAAAAGAAGTGACTTGTGTGGAAGACATTTCTGAAAAGTTGCATGGAGTTTAATTTTTCTATGAAGTTATTTCTAGTTTAGTTGCATTATAGTTTTTCTTCTGATTGACATTTAGCTGCTTTTTTTTGCCTTTGTTGTTAGTGATGAGTAAACTCTTAAAAGCACTAAGAGTTCCCATTTTAAAGGCATCTGTTCTTGATGTTCGCCGACTTATAAAGTGAATAATCGTCTCAAATTATTTGATAATTTTTTTTTTTTGTTTGACATTTAGCTGCTTTTTTTTGCCTTTGTTGTTAGTGATGAGTAAACTCTTAAAAGCACTGAGTTCCCATTTTAAAGGCATCTGTTCTTGATGTTCGCCGACTTATAAAGTGAATAATCGTCTCAAATTATTTGATTATTTTTTTTTTTTGGTGGGGGGACATAACTAAGTGGAGAAGTAGCTCTGCTCACCCTCCTGTTTTCTGCTTGTTTCTCCCATTCTCTTAACTAACTGCCTGTAGTAATAGGGCCTTTTCTTGGACTGTGAGAATGGCCCTACACAGTGATTCTGAACCCTGACTACAAGTCAGGATCATGCAGGAAGTGTTTAAAATGCTGAATGAGGCCTGGACTCTGCCCCAGACCACTGAAGTCAGAATTTTTGCAAGGTGTGGCTGAGGATGCTGATTTTAAAATATAACTGGGGCTGAAAACCATTGTCTTAGGCTTTTGTCCTGTGCTGCTGATCCCGGAGAGCAGCACCAGGAGTTGGTTTTCTGCTTCTGTATGGAAAATGGAGTGTTGTGAGCTGGTTAGGTGGAAACCTCTTCCAGATGCTCAAGTTCCAAGCTCCACATATTTACCATAAGGAGGACTTTCTGAAGCCTCGAGTTACATTTTTCTAACAAAAGGTTTTAAATTATAACAGTGAACTTCAATACATAATTAAAGAATGGAGTGTAAACTATTATAATTTTGGCTGATAAACTATACTTCCATAATTAAAATCTTTGGAGGACATGTTTCAACAGATCACTAGGTGAAAGTTAAATTGAGATAGTAAACAGTGGACTGTTTCCTAAGGGGGCTTGGTCAGACTCTTTAGCTATCAGTGCGCCTTTTTGCATTCCTTTATTTTCGGTAGATAGTAATTTTGCAGCTTTGTACTTCTTCAACCAGTCCTTCTAAGTAACTTTGGTTTTCATTAACAACCAAAGCAGCTCATTAAGGGGGAGATTCTGTACTTCCTTCTTTAAAAGTGGCAGAAGAGGAGTAGTATATGTACCAGTTAAAATAAGTGCTGCTTATTAGACAGCTCTAGATTTTCCAGGGTATTTGAGGAAACTGATGGCAATGGCCAGCAAATTAGAAGAAAATCATTTATGTAGTCAGACTTCTTTTTTCATGGATGTCCTTTAAAATGAAACTCTGGTTTAATGGTGTACTTTCCTTCCTTGGCAGGTAGTATTCAGGATCTGAGCTTTTTTTGGTTTGGTACCAGCATATTTCATTAAGTGAAAAATCCTGTAGAACAGATGACACTTACAACTTTCTGCCCATGTAGCACTCTGTTTAATGAAATACTGTAGTTTTGCTTCGGTGTTTTTGATAATAATTGTCTTTGTGTGTAGTGAAGTTTGAGTACATGATCAGAGGATCTTGGCAATAACAAAGGTTGAGCCAAGCAGGAATAATCCGAGGTGACTGAGTGATGATAGGACAGAATCTTAAAGAAGGGTAGGACACTGATACAAGGAAAGCAGACAATGGAATAAAAATATGTTCAATATTTTAGGTGTTGTTATGTACCACTAGTAAGAGTCTGTGGACCAAGGAACGTGAAATCTTTCAAAATTTCCAATGTGTGGATGCTTACAGATGCAGAGTACCTACTTAAAAATTCTACTTTTGTAAGTGAAAGATTAAAATTGTGGCCTTTGGTCTTCTTTGAAAGCTGTTTTGCAGGACTGACAGCTGCCTCATCCTCCTTATATAGATTGTGCATCAATTTTTTTAAAAAATCAACCTTATTGAGGTATAATTTAATAAAATAAATGTACACATTTTGTTTGCAGTTTGATCTTTCACTAACGTGTACACCAAGGTAACCACCACCATAATCAAGATATAGAACCTTTCCATTGTCCAGAAAGTTCCCTCAGGCCCCTTTGCCATGAATACCCACTCCCATCCAGGCAATTCATGATCTGCTTCTGTCACTATAGGCTTGTTTGCCTTTTCTTACTGACACAGAATTATACAGAATGTACTCTTCCATGTGGCTTCTTTTACTTGTCATAACATATTTGAGATTCGTTTGTGCTGTGCAGAAGGGTTCCTTCCTTTTCGGTGCTGAGAAGTGTTCTCTTGTATGGATATATCACAATTTGTATGTCTTTTCTCTTTAAAAAGATGACCAGTAAGGGGATCTTAACCCTTGACTTGGTGTTGTCAGCACCATGCTCTCTGAAGTGAGCCAACCGGCCATCCCTATATAGGGATCCAAACCCTTGGCCTTGGTGTTATCAGCACCACACTCTCCCAAGTGAGCCATGGGCCGGCCCTTCTTTTCACTTCTTGATGGACATTTGTGTTGTTACCAGCATTTTGATGATTATGAATGAAACTGCTATCTACGTTCATGTAAAAGTCTTTGTGTGGATGTAGGTTTTCATTTCTTGTGCTTAAAATACCTAGAAATGCAATTGTTTGTCATATGGTAAGTATATATCTTATTTTATAAGAAATTGCCAGGCCTTTCCAAAGCAGCTTTGCTGTTTTACATCTATACCAGCAACACTCAAGAATTTCCACTTCTGTACCTTCACCAACCCTTGGTATTATAAGTCTTCTTAATTTTATTTTGCATCAATTTAAGAGGAAAGAATTCCTTGTCCACAGGAACAGAAGTCCCTGTCTATGACAGAAGAGTAAATCTGAGTGCGATTAGGTAGTTCTTAGTGAAGTAAGTCCAAAAAGACAGTTTACTCAAAGAGAAGGGGACTAAGAATGACTAGGTGAGTACCCCTGTTCTTCACACTGGACACAGGTGACCTTCCTTAGTGGTCAAGGGTGGTGGGGTTGGGGAATGAAAATGGAATTTTGAAGGATGGACCTGCCCTGGTACTTTCTTTTTTTTTCCTTTTTGTCTTTTTTCGTGACTGGCAACGGGATCGCAACCCTCGGTGTCGCGCCCGCACCGCGCTCAACCAGTGAGCGGACCGGTCTCTATATGGGATCCGAACCCTCGGCGGGAGCGCCGCCGTGCTCCCAAGCGCCGCACTCTACCGAGTGCACCACCAGGCCGGCCCCCCTGATTGCATCCATGATTTGTTTGGCCCCTTTTTTCCTTGTAAATTTAAGATTTTAGAAAATTGATTTTTGTTTAGCTTGGTGATTGATCACATGGTGCCTTGGGTTGAATGTCCTCCCCCAAAACTGGTGATTGAAAGGTGGGGCCTTGAAGAGGTGATTAGATTGTCGGACTGTGCCATAGTGAATGGATTGCTAATGGTGGTCATGGGCATGGCTCTGAGGGCTTTAAAAGGAGATCACATGAAGAACTCTCTCTCTGCTCTGCCATTTTCATTTGAGACCCTGGATCACTGTTGCCACCACCAAGATCCTCACCAGATGTATTCCCTGGACTTTGGACTTCCCAGTCTCTGAAACTGTAAGCAATAAATTTTGTTTTCTTTATGAATCACCCAGTTCCAGGTATTAGGTTATAAGCAACAGGAACTGACTAATGCAGAAAATTGTTACCAGGAGTGGGATGTTGCTTATAACAAATACTTGAAAATGTGGAAACAGCTTTGGAACTGGGTATTGAGGAGAGGTTGGAAGAATTTGAAGGAACAGGCTAGAAAAAGCCTAGATGCTGATGAAAGTTTAGAAGACAAGAAAACCAGGGAAAGTTTGGAATGTTTTAGAGACTGGTTAAATGGTGGTGAGCAGAATGCTAATAGAAATACGGACAATAAAGGCCATTGTGCGAAGATCTCAGATGTAAATGAGAAGGGACTTCTTGGAAACTGGGGCAAAGATCATCCTTGCTATGAACTGGCAAGGAACTCGGCTGCATTCTGTTCATGCCCCCAAATTTTATGGAATGCGAAACTTAAAGGTACTGACCCAGAATATTTGATGGAGGAAATTTCTAAGCAGCGAAGAATTCAGGAAGCTGCGTGGCTACTTGCAACGGCCTGTGCCAAGTTATGGTGGCAAAAGCATGAGGTAAAGCCAGGGAATATAATTCAAAGGGAAGCAGAGTATACACATTTGGAAAATTTGCAGCCTGGCCATGTGGCAGAGAAGCAGAGAGTAGGAGAAAAATCCGGTGGTGCAGCAGAGGGACTGGTTGCTAAAGATACTAGCATGGCCATGAGGCAGCCAGGTGCTAAAAGCCAAGACAATGGGAGAAAGGCCCTGAAGGCTTTTCAGAGATCTTGGAGGTTGGTCTTCCATTACAGGCCCAGAGACGTAAGGAGACAGAATAGTCCTGGGAA
>NW_007727624.1:56365-68742 GCF_000696425.1 Galeopterus variegatus | reverse complement strand
CTTATCCCTAGAACTTTTTGTGCAGGCATTTTCTTTTCATCTTCCTCTTCCTGAATTCATTCCATTTTCATCTTTCCCCAGAGTTTTTCTTGTGCCCCCTTTCAGCCTGTTCTCTTGTTCATCGGGACTGGTTGCTAAAGATACTAGCATGGCCATGAGGCAGCCAGGTGCTAAAAGCCAAGACAATGGGAGAAAGGCCCTGAAGGCTTTTCAGAGATCTTGGAGGTTGGTCTTCCATTACAGGCCCAGAGACGTAAGGAGACAGAATAGTCCTGGGAAACAGGCCCGGGCATCCTCCACTGGCTCACTGCCCATGGGGGACCACCTTGGGAAGCTACTTTTAACACCAGCATCCTGGCTGCTTTGGCTGTTCCATCTGTGGCTGAATTGGCCCCAGGTATGGCTGGACCTGCAGCTTTGGAAAATACAAGCCAGAAGACTTGGCAGTATCCATGTGGTGTTAAGTTTGTAGTCTCACAGAATGTAAGAGCTGTGAAGGCTTGGGAGCCTCCACCTTGATTTCAGAGGATGTATGGAAAAGCCTGGGGCCCCAGGAAGAGATCTGTCACAGGAGCGGAATCCCTGCATAGAATCTTCACTAGAGTGATGCCAAGAGGAAATGTGGGGTTGGAGTTGCAGCAGGAAAACTCCACCAAGGAAGGCCATGCCTAATGGAGCTGTGAGAGTGGGGCCACCATGGAAACCCCAGAATTATGGAGCTACCAGTGTGCAGTGCCAGCCTTTGAGAGCTGAAGCATCACCTGAGACCAGGCAAACCATGGAAGTGGAACTACCTGAGGACTTTGAGACTCAGTCCCCATACCAGTGTGCAGAGGAAGTTGAACATGGAGTCAAGTTACATGACTTGTTAGCTTTGAGATTTAATGCTTGCCCTGCTGAGTTTCTGACTTATTTGGGACCTGTTACATCTTACTTTTGGCCTATTTCTACCTTTTTGAGTGGGAGTATGTACTCTGTGATTGTCTCACCATTGTATCTTGGAAGTAGATAAGTTGTTTTGATTTCACACATGTGACTTTGAACTTTGGACTTTTGAGTTGAAACAAGGTAAGACTTTGGGAATGAAATGAGTGTATTTGTATGTGAAAAGACATGAGTTTTGGGGGGCCAGGGGTGGAATGCCTTGGGTTGAATGTTTCCCCAAAACTTAATCCCAACTGTAACTGCTGAGGGTGGGAAATCCTATTATGGTAATTGAAAGGTGGGGCCTTGAAGAGCTGACTAGATTGTAGGACCGTGCCATAGTGAATGGATTGATAATGGTGGTCATGGGCATGGCTCTGAGTGCTTTAAAAGGAGAGCACACGAGGAACTCTCTCTCTCTCTCCTCCGCCATTTTTCTGCCATGTGGGCCCCTGAGTCACTGTCGCCACCACCAAGACCCTCACCAGATATATTCCCTGGACTTTGGACTTCCAAGCCTTCAAAACTGTAAGCAATAAATTTTGCTTTCTTTATAAATCACCCAGTTGCAGATATTTTGTTGTAAGCAACAGAAATGGGCTAATACACATGGTAATGGTTAATGATTTTTCTCTAGGTCAAAATAGATATTTCCTTAAAGTTTTCTGTAAAGCTTAATTCATTTATCTTAATTATGTTTAAATGTTATTTCTTGATTATATTTATTTAGAATGAAAAATGTGTTCCTGGCTAGAACATCTCTGGTGATAATAAAGACAAGAGAATAAAAACCAGTCAGAGTGGTCAAATTAAAATTTTGTCAGTCCACTGACATCTGGGAAGTTAAAACTATTTCTGTGGAGTATGGAGAAGTTACTCCTTATCCCTAGAACTTTTTGTGCAGGCATTTTCTTTTCATCTTCCTCTTCCTGAATTCATTCCATTTTCATCTTTCCCCAGAGTTTTTCTTGTGCCCCCTTTCAGCCTGTTCTCTTGTTCATCCTTGGCCCCAACAAAGAACTGCTTCTGTTAGTTTTCTTTTTACTGGTTTTCTGCCCGTCCTCCCTCCCTACCTCCCTCTCTCTTCAGATTGGCCCAAGGTGACTGTAATGAATATAAAAATAGGTAGAGTCTTGAACTTCTGCTAGGGCTATCCCAGATAATGTTTATTGAATTCACTCCCTGATTTATCAGCTCTGTACCATATGATAAAAACTTTGTATATCAAGGTATTGTATAATGAGGGTATATGTATTATCTTGCTATTTAGTACTAGTTTAGAAGAAAGCAAGTTAAAATTTGACTGCCATTGTTTAATGTTGCTCTAATACAGACACAGGGCTGGAAAGTTGGTAAAAGTGGATTTCTGTTGAGTGAATCATATTTTCTTTTTTTTCCTTTTTGTCTTTTTTACTGACCGGTAACGGGATCGCAACCCTTGGTGTCGCGCCCGTACCGGGGACCGGCAACGGGATCTCAACCCTCGGTGTTGCACCCGCACCATGCTCAGCCAGTGAGCGGGAACCGGTCTCCACATGGGATCCGAACCCTCGGCGGGAGCGCCACCGCGCTCCCAAGCGGTGCACTTCTCCAGTGTGCCACCAGGCCGGCCCGTGAATCATATTTTCTAATTTGGAGATGCAGTCTGTGGAAACAACCCTCGGCGGGAGCGCCACCGCGCTCCCAAGCGGTGCACTTCTCCAGTGTGCCACCAGGCCAGCCCGTGAATCATATTTTCTAATTTGGAGATGCAGTCTGTGGAAACGAATTTTAGTCCAGAATCTCTATATGAAAGCACTTAATATACAGCCAACCTATTAAAAACCATACTTTGAAATGTGAGATTACTTTTTGATAGGGCTTTAACGGTTAAAATAAATGACACAAACACAAAAGTGGACACTAAATTGCAGTACATTGACTTTTGAATCCCGAGAGAGATGCTGTTTGTGGCTTTGTACCAATTTGTCCACTTTGTTCCTTTCTTCTCTGCCCAGGAAAGTACAGCAAAATTCTGCTGCAGCCTGACAGTGGGGCAACAAGACTTTCTCTGCCTCCCTCTTTCTTTTGCCTGCTTTTCCCATTTGTAACACTTACTGCAACTTGTATTTCCCCTCTCACTGTGACAGCACTGTAAATATCATGATGTCCTGAATCCCCCACCCACTTGCATCGTATTCAGGGTTTTACGTTCACAATCTAGTAATCTAGCACAGTCCAGTGTGGGTAGTTGGTGCTCAGTATGTTTGATAAATTCAACAAAATTCCTGCTGTGTGTTGACTGTTGAACAGTGTCGTCTCCAGATGTCCCCAAAACTATCCCCACCACTTTCTAAAGTTGAAACACACAAAACTATTCAGTAGATGTCAGTTAGCATCCATCATGTTACTGAGCTCTGACTAATGAAGCTTAGGAAATTAAAAATTTTCCTTTTGATGCAAGTACTGACTTGTGTTTTTGTTGTTGTTTACTTATTTTATTGATATAATCATATACCATGGGATTCACCCATTTAATTAAGCATGCATTTCAGTGGTTTTTAGTATATTCATATATCTGTAAAGCTATCATGACAGTCAATTTTAGAACATTTCATCACCCTGAAAAGAAATGACATGAGCGTCCATTGGCAATTGCTCCCCCATTTCCCTCTCACCCGAGTCCCTGGCAACCACGATTTACTTTCTGTCTGTATAGATTTGCCTATTCTGGACATTCCATATGAATGGAATCATACAATTTATGACCTTTTGTGTCTGGCTTCTTTCACGTATCAGAATGTTTTCAAGATGCATCCATGTGGTAGCATGTATTAGCCTGATGACATTTCCAAACCCATGTTTCTTAATCCTTTTTAGATCCAGGAGATCCTTTTGGAGCTGTGAAGAACTTTTGAAGGTTGTATAGTCCAGCATACCCTCATTTTATAGATGAAATTAAGGCTTTTATTACTTGAAACAGTCCCCTTAATGTTTCCTCACATCTCCCAAATTCAACCTAATTTGGATCAGGAAATGAGAGAAGAGAAAATCTTGTACTTCTCAGCTTCTTGCATATTGGCTGTGATGTGGTTATACCATTTGACCCTGTGAGGGTTGGCTTCATGAGACTGTTCCTAGAGCTTGGGTGATAGTTGTCCAACTGCCTTGGAAACTGTGAAGTACTGTACAAGTGCAGCAAAATATTTATTGATTACTTACCTTAGAGTTTGATCTCCTATTTCCATCAGTCTGTTCGAAAGCAGAGAATATTAATTTGGGGGCAACCTACATATTTACGTTTCTAGAGAGATGAAGCTCTTGGTGGGAGTTTGGACTCAGAATGCTGTGCTCTGGCGCCCCCTAGCGTCATGCTGTAGCAGTAGTCCTNCTTTGGCTGTTCCATCTGTGGCTGAATTGGCCCCAGGTATGGCTGGACCTGCAGCTTTGGAAAATACAAGCCAGAAGACTTGGCAGTATCCATGTGGTGTTAAGTTTGTAGTCTCACAGAATGTAAGAGCTGTGAAGGCTTGGGAGCCTCCACCCTGATTTCAAAGGATGTATGGAAAAGCCTGGGGCCCCAGGAAGAGATCTGTCACAGGAGCGGAATCCCTGCATAGAATCTTCACTAGAGTGATGCCAAGAGGAAATGTGGGGTTGGAGTTGCAGCAGGAAAACTCCACCAAGGAAGGCCATGCCTAATGGAGCTGTGAGAGTGGGGCCACCATGGAAACCCCAGAATTATGGAGCTACCAGTGTGCAGTGCCAGCCTTTGAGAGCTGAAGCATCACCTGAGACCAGGCAAACCATGGAAGTGGAACTACCTGAGGACTTTGAGACTCAGTCCCCATACCAGTGTGCAGAGGAAGTTGAACATGGAGTCAAGTTACATGACTTGTTAGCTTTGAGATTTAATGCTTGCCCTGCTGAGTTTCTGACTTATTTGGGACCTGTTACATCTTACTTTTGGCCTATTTCTACCTTTTTGAGTGGGAGTATGTACTCTGTGATTGTCTCACCATTGTATCTTGGAAGTAGATAAGTTGTTTTGATTTCACACATGTGACTTTGAACTTTGGACTTTTGAGTTGAAACAAGGTAAGACTTTGGGAATGAAATGAGTGTATTTGTATGTGAAAAGACATGAGTTTTGGGGGGCCAGGGGTGGAATGCCTTGGGTTGAATGTTTCCCCAAAACTTAATCCCAACTGTAACTGCTGAGGGTGGGAAATCCTATTATGGTAATTGAAAGGTGGGGCCTTGAAGAGCTGACTAGATTGTAGGACCGTGCCATAGTGAATGGATTGATAATGGTGGTCATGGGCATGGCTCTGAGTGCTTTAAAAGGAGAGCACACGAGGAACTCTCTCTCTCTCTCCTCCGCCATTTTTCTGCCATGTGGGCCCCTGAGTCACTGTCGCCACCACCAAGACCCTCACCAGATATATTCCCTGGACTTTGGACTTCCAAGCCTTCAAAACTGTAAGCAATAAATTTTGCTTTCTTTATAAATCACCCAGTTGCAGATATTTTGTTGTAAGCAACAGAAATGGGCTAATACACATGGTAATGGTTAATGATTTTTCTCTAGGTCAAAATAGATATTTCCTTAAAGTTTTCTGTAAAGCTTAATTCATTTATCTTAATTATGTTTAAATGTTATTTCTTGATTATATTTATTTAGAATGAAAAATGTGTTCCTGGCTAGAACATCTCTGGTGATAATAAAGACAAGAGAATAAAAACCAGTCAGAGTGGTCAAATTAAAATTTTGTCAGTCCACTGACATCTGGGAAGTTAAAACTATTTCTGTGGAGTATGGAGAAGTTACTCCTTATCCCTAGAACTTTTTGTGCAGGCATTTTCTTTTCATCTTCCTCTTCCTGAATTCATTCCATTTTCATCTTTCCCCAGAGTTTTCCTTGTGCCCCCTTTCAGCCTGTTCTCTTGTTCATCCTTGGCCCCAACAAAGAACTGCTTCTGTTAGTTTTCTTTTTACTGGTTTTCTGCCCGTCCTCCCTCCCTACCTCCCTCTCTCTTCAGATTGGCCCAAGGTGACTGTAATGAATATAAAAATAGGTAGAGTCTTGAACTTCTGCTAGGGCTATCCCAGATAATGTTTATTGAATTCACTCCCTGATTTATCAGCTCTGTACCATATGATAAAAACTTTGTATATCAAGGTATTGTATAATGAGGGTATATGTATTATCTTGCTATTTAGTACTAGTTTAGAAGAAAGCAAGTTAAAATTTGACTGCCATTGTTTAATGTTGCTCTAATACAGACACAGGGCTGGAAAGTTGGTAAAAGTGGATTTCTGTTGAGTGAATCATATTTTCTTTTTTTTCCTTTTTGTCTTTTTTACTGACCGGTAACGGGATCGCAACCCTTGGTGTCGCGCCCGTACCGGGGACCGGCAACGGGATCTCAACCCGCGGTGTTGCACCCGCACCGCGCTCAGCCAGTGAGCGGGAACCGGTCTCCACATGGGATCCGAACCCTCGGCGGGAGCGCCCCCGCGCTCCCAAGCGGTGCACTTCTCCAGTGTGCCACCAGGCCAGCCCGTGAATCATATTTTCTTTTTTTTCCTTTTTGTCTTTTTTACTGACCGGTAACGGGATCGCAACCCTTGGTGTCGCGCCCGTACCGGGGACCGGCAACGGGATCTCAACCCGCGGTGTTGCACCCGCACCGCGCTCAGCCAGTGAGCGGGAACCGGTCTCCACATGGGATCCGAACCCTCGGCGGGAGCGCCACCGCGCTCCCAAGCGGTGCACTTCTCCAGTGTGCCACCAGGCCGGCCCGTGAATCATATTTTCTAATTTGGAGATGCAGTCTGTGGAAACAAATTTTAGTCCAGAATCTCTATATGAAAGCACTTAATATACAGCCAACCTATTAAAAACCATACTTTGAAATGTGAGATTACTTTTTGATAGGGCTTTAACGGTTAAAATAAATGACACAAACACAAAAGTGGACACTAAATTGCAGTACATTGACTTTTGAATCCCGAGAGAGATGCTGTTTGTGGCTTTGTACCAATTTGTCCACTTTGTTCCTTTCTTCTCTGCCCAGGAAAGTACAGCAAAATTCTGCTGCAGCCTGACAGTGGGGCAACAAGACTTTCTCTGCCTCCCTCTTTCTTTTGCCTGCTTTTCCCATTTGTAACACTTACTGCAACTTGTATTTCCCCTCTCACTGTGACAGCACTGTAAATATCATGATGTCCTGAATCCCCCACCCACTTGCATCGTATTCAGGGTTTTACGTTCACAATCTAGTAATCTAGCACAGTCCAGTGTGGGTAGTTGGTGCTCAGTATGTTTGATAAATTCAACAAAATTCCTGCTGTGTGTTGACTGTTGAACAGTGTCGTCTCCAGATGTCCCCAAAACTATCCCCACCACTTTCTAAAGTTGAAACACACAAAACTATTCAGTAGATGTCAGTTAGCATCCATCATGTTACTGAGCTCTGACTAATGAAGCTTAGGAAATTAAAAATTTTCCTTTTGATGCAAGTACTGACTTGTGTTTTTGTTGTTGTTTACTTATTTTATTGATATAATCATATACCATGGGATTCACCCATTTAATTAAGCATGCATTTCAGTGGTTTTTAGTATATTCATATATCTGTAAAGCTATCATGACAGTCAATTTTAGAACATTTCATCACCCTGAAAAGAAATGACATGAGCGTCCATTGGCAATTGCTCCCCCATTTCCCTCTCACCCGAGTCCCTGGCAACCACGATTTACTTTCTGTCTGTATAGATTTGCCTATTCTGGACATTCCATATGAATGGAATCATACAATTTATGACCTTTTGTGTCTGGCTTCTTTCACGTATCAGAATGTTTTCAAGATGCATCCATGTGGTAGCATGTATTAGCCTGATGACATTTCCAAACCCATGTTTCTTAATCCTTTTTAGATCCAGGAGATCCTTTTGGAGCTGTGAAGAACTTTTGGAGGTTGTATAGTCCAGCATACCCTCATTTTATAGATGAAATTAAGGCTTTTATTACTTGAAACAGTACCCTTAATGTTTCCTCACATCTCCCAAATTCAACCTAATTTGGATCAGGAAATGAGAGAAGAGAAAATCTTGTACTTCTCAGCTTCTTGCATATTGGCTGTGATGTGGTTATACCATTTGACCCTGTGAGGCTTGGCTTCATGAGACTGTTCCTAGAGCTTGGGTGATAGTTGTCCAACTGCCTTGGAAACTGTGAAGTACTGTACAAGTGCAGCAAAATATTTATTGATTACTTACCTTAGAGTTTGATCTCCTATTTCCATCAGTCTGTTCGAAAGCAGAGAATATTAATTTGGGGGCAACCTACATATTTACGTTTCTAGAGAGATGAAGCTCTTGGTGGGAGTTTGGACTCAGAATGCTGTGCTCTGGCGCCCCCTAGCGTCATGCTGTAGCAGTAGTCCTCGATTTCTCCTGTCTTCTGCAGAAGGTGGTGCTTCCTGTGGCTCCTTTAGAGCTGTAGAAAGGGATGGCACGTGGTACAAGTGAATGATAAACATTGTTCCTTCTTCTCACCTTTCTTGGACTGAGATTGAGAAGTTTATCTTTATTTCTGAGGGCAATGTCTTTGTTTTTCCTTTAGCATGAACACTGGTATTTCCATTTTTGCCACTCCCCTTCCCCAGGCTTTATAAACCTAGGCCCTCTAAAGGCTGTGGTAGCCTCCAGTCTCCTTCAGCAGATAAAACGAAGAGCGGCTAAGCAAGGAGCCTGTGCTTCAGTGAGGTGTCTTTTGTTTCCATCCTAGTTGTGTTGTAGGCTTGCCCCCCTTTTCCTGATGCATTTCTTATGTATATTTTTTCATGTCCTCTTTAGAAAGGATCAGAAAACAAGCATGTGAACAGTGGAAGTTTTGAAAGCTTGGGATGGGGGCCAGGTAGGATATGAGGGGAAGGTCAGCTTTGTTCCTAGTGGTAGTGGGGAATAGCTATTCCACCTCACAGTCTTATTTCTCCTTAAAGGGGAATGTAGATGCCTAAAGGCCATGAGGAATGCTCCCCGCTGATTGTAGGCATTTCTGCACTGCCCCCCACCCCAGCCCCCCACGCGTCAGGACATGGAAAAGGGAGCATTTGATGTTGCTTTTTTGTTCCTCCTCTTGACTGCAATATTCATCTAACTCTGGCGGGGGTTGCTTAAAACCTGGGGGACTTCCCAACACTTGTCTTTTAGTGTTTGATATAGCTAGTAGAAGAATCAAGTTGTTAACAGCAGTATAAACATTTCTGTAATGCATATGGCTTACAGCCTTCGGGTACCTGCTGTTAGTTTGGAAATACAAGAGAGAATGAACTTGTTCCTACTTAAGTCTCTCGTGCTAATAACTTAATTGTCCTATATCTTATCTCACTCTTCTAGTAGGACAAAACTAATACATATATGGTCACTGGCATTTTTTTCTTTACTAGATCATAAGTCCTGTGAAGTCAGGCACAGAATTTTTTTTTTTGTCTTTTTTCCATGTCTGGCAACAGATGGCAACAGATCGCAACCCTCAGTGTCGCCCCCGTACCGGACCGGGACCGGCAACGGGATCGCAACCCTCGGTGTTGCCCCCGCGCCCCGCTCAGCCAGTGAGCGGGAACCAGCCTGTATGTGGGATCCGAACCCTCGACGGGAGCGCCGCAGCGCTTCACAAGCGGCGCACTAGCGCAGTGCGCCACCGGGCCAGCCCCAGAATTTTTTTTTAATCTTTATTTTACCCCAAACCTATAATTTTCCCCCTCGTTTAACAGACTTTAACATATATTTATGAGGTTACATCAAAAAATTCATTGAAAAATAGAATTAAAAGATAATACAAATCTTTCTATAAAAGATACTTTTTGAGGTATCCTTGTATTAATCCCCCAGAGGAAGGAAAATATTTCACACTCATAAGGAGAGGGGTAAAGATTTTCCTCAAACAAGCATTTTCAGTGTTAGCTTTTTGTTTTTTTCCTCTCAAATCTCTATTTGGAAATAATTTCAAACTTTAAAAAGTTGCAAAAAGAAAAACAGTACTAAGAATCCCCAGATACTCCTGTACCCCAATTTATTTGTTGTTGAGATTTAACTCCATTTGCTTAATCATTTGTGTATGCTTGAATTCTGTCTCTACACAGACATGTAGATAAACACAGACAAATTCACAGAGGCACATAGATGCAGACATGTATGTGTACACGCACGTCCAGACACTTTTTTTCCCCTTGAACTCTTTGAGATTTGAGGGTAAATTACATATACCGTGGCCCTTTATTCCTAAATACTTGAATATGTATTTCCTAAGTATAGGGATGTTCTCTTACACAGCCACAGTAATACAGTTATCACTTTTATAAATTTACACTTTTTTCTAGCCTTCTGTCCATATTTTAATTTTGTCGGTTGACCTTATAATGTCCTTTATAGCATTTTATCCTTCAGTACAGGATGATCCAGTGTAGGGTCAGGTATTGCATTTAGTTGTCATGCCTCTTTAGCTTTCTGTAATCTGGAAATTTTCCACAGCTTTTCATTGACATTGACTTTTTGGAAGAGCACAGTCCGCCCACACCCTCCTCATCCCCCCACTTCCCCGCCTTCTTTGGCAACATTACTCGTTTTGCCAGACTTCTAAAATTATTTATTTATTTATTTATTTATTTATTTATTTATTTATTTATTTATTTATTTATTTATTTATTTATTTATTTATTTATTTATTTATATTTCTTTGGTGGCTGGCCAGTAAGGAGATCTGAATCCTTGACCTTGGTGTTACCAGCACCATGCTCTAACCAAGTACACCCAGCCCTTAAAATAATTTTTGATTGAAAATTAAGAAGGCTTTTGGAGAAGGAAATGGTGAAACCTGAACATTTTAATAGCAATTGGCTGTCCTGAATTTCTGTGATAAACTCGTTAGTGTCACAAAACATGCCTTGCTTCAGCTTTTAATCAGATAACATTTTTAGTTAAATAATTGCGACGAAAATGGCAGGGTGGTAATAATTTATGTCCACTCATTGGAATTTGCTATTGAATAAATATTTGGCCTTTTCTTTGCTTTTGTAATTTTATCAGTATACCAAAAAATTACCTTTTTTCTTCCCAGTAGATTTAAGTTATATTTTAATTTATAAGCAACACCTCTGTTTGCCTTTATGGACCAGTGTTGGCAATAAGTGCTTCTTCATAGTACTACTTCCTGTAATCATTTTTGAATGATACATATGATTTTGTTAAGCACTGAAATGATGTAATAGCCTCTATGTTTATATGGGTTACTTTATTGTTATCATTCCAAATGAATTTTTGAATAGTTACCATACAAGCATTACTTACTTTACCTAGAAGGAAATATTTATCATTTTTTAAATGTGCACTACAGCTACAGCAAATTTCTCTTTTATTCTTAAGATTCCCCTTCCTTGTGATTTCAGTGACTTGACTTTTCCAGGCATTTGAGAACAAACTCCCCAAAGATGACGCATTCTTTTCTATGCAGTTACTGTGTTACATCACAATTCCTTTCCGAGTATAAGTAATATGTGTACAGACACATAGGAAGAAGATACATGTAGTTTAACTGCCATGAGCATATGGGGGATACTCAGTCTATAAGAAATAGAAATTCTAACCAGCGCCTTACAGAGATGCTCACAACCCTCGATACTGGCTTCTTAGCAGTTCCCTTTGTTATCTCAGTTGCAGAGTTGAAATGACTGGTTTTTATTACCAGTGAAGTGTAACTGCTCACTTTCAGAAACTCATGCATTTTAAAGATTGAAAATAGGTCTGGGTATGGCAGGAGGATGTGATTCATGAGAATTTTGATGGAGTTGTTTATTGATACATGTGAGCCAGTGTTAATTGGAGTTCAAAACAGCTGTGGCTAGCTCTTTGTCAAGTATAAAATGATATTTTTGTGTTGCATAGTTTGTTGTTAGTTGTTTATTGTGTCTTTTTTTTTTGTTTGTTTGTTTGTTTGTTTTTTATAAAAGATGACCGGTAAGGAGATCTTAACCCTTGACTTGGTGTTGTCAGCACCACCCTCAGCCAGTGAGCGAACCGGCCATCCCTATATGGGATCCGAACCCTGGGCCTTGGTGTTATCAGCACCACACTCTCCCGAGTGAGCCACGGGCCGGCCTTATTGTGTCTTTTTGGATTAAATGTTATCAAGTCCTAATCTGTTGTCAATGAGATCTTGGAACTACCATGTGTCTACGTAGAATGGGTATATTTGAAGAGTTGTAAAGTGATTTCTGTTGTTTACATTGACTTTTTATAATTAATTTTTTGAATAGATAAGATATTTATGTGTTTTAATAATAAAAACTCTTGAGAAGCTACACACTAAGAACTACTCTCCCATCCAATCCACCTCCACTTGTTTCCCTGTTGCCCCATGTAGGTAAATGGCTACATCCCTTCTTATTTATCTTTTCAATATCTCTTG
>NW_007727624.1:54961-56017 GCF_000696425.1 Galeopterus variegatus | reverse complement strand
CTGTTGCCCCATGTAGGTAAATGGCTACATCCCTTCTTATTTATCTTTTCAATATCTCTTGGTGCAAACACAGATAATATATTTTAAGAAAACACACATATATTTTTAACAAATATATATAAGCTCAAATATATATTTTGTTCTCCCTTTTTTTTTACACAAAGAATGTTTTCTTCATTTAACAGCATCTTGAAGATCTCTCCCTATCTGTACATAAAGCTCTCCCTCATTTTTTTCCCCAGTGAATTTTGTAATCAGATTTGAAGGTGCTTATCTGTGGAAAGATTATTGACATGAGGCTATAATAAAAGCATACATAAAATCTATAGCAAACTTTTTCAAATAATACTTTAAAAATAAAGTAAGTAAAAATAATAAAATTGAAAATAATAGGAGAAAAAATGTTTCACTGGTACCTTTGTAAGTATTCCAACTATTGACCATGAGGTTGCTTGCAGCTGACTAGTGGTGAAGTGACTTGGTGTCTGCAGTTTAAACAGGAAGGCCTGTGTGTATTAGTAGCCTGGGATCATGTTTCCTTTTCCTCTTCCTCTTTACAGCCAGGATTTTAATTATTTGGAATTTTTATTTCTCTGGATGAACTAGGTCTGTCTTTTTATAAGACTTTAGGGAGTATATGGACTTGAATAAGAAAGTGTTCTCAGAAGTATGATTTAAATGAACATTTCATGTTTATTTTCAGTTTCCCAGGAAGAAAACCTGCCTAAAGACAATACCTAGTAATTCTGTAGAACATTCCAATTCTCATCCTTATATATCTTCCCCACCTTCTGAATTAAAATAGAGTCCTTTCTTATGAATAAGATAAACTGGATGTCTTTTGATACAGCACTGTTATTATTGATATTAAATGAAATAACATGATTCTAGTTTAGTAATTCTCGGTATTTCCATTAAACTTCACAACTACAGTATCAGCATTTTCTTGGATTTTACTTTCATTATTCTTGTATCTCTTGAATTCATTTTCTAGAATTCTTAAGCAGCACCATCCTACCCCCCCTCCAAAAAAAAAAAAAAAAAAAAAAAAAAAAA
>NW_007727624.1:52995-54888 GCF_000696425.1 Galeopterus variegatus | reverse complement strand
AGAATAGAATTCTATAGAAAAAAAATATTCTAGAATTCTGGGAACAAATACTTTTTTCTTGGAACATTCAAAACATCTCCCCATTGCTTTATAGCCGTGTTGGTTCTGCTGTTCAGACCTTATGCTGAGTTTTTAAATTTAGTAATTTAAGTTTAGTAGTCAAATTTTCATGAACTCTTTTTCTCTGATAGCTCCTTTTTTGTGCCTTATTTTTTCTGCTTCCTTTTTACCTAAAGATACTTTTCCCTTCCATTGCTTGGTATATGCCTAAGTGAAATTGATATAAGCTTTTTCCTCATTGGAGTTGCTAAGAAGGTCTAACTTCACAATGAAAGAAGGTCGAACTTCACAATGAAAGAATTTCAGAAGATCATTTCGAGACTGCTTATTTTTGCTGTTGCTGCCAGTGCACAATTTCTTTGTGGACAACTCATATGTATATATATTATGTGAAGACATTTTGTTTTCAGTGTGTATTTACAGTCTTGGTTGAAATTGCCGAAGAGCCATCCAGAAGTGTTTTCCCCTGTACATTCTTAACAACAGGGTATGAACTTGGTTGCCATTTATTTGCATTTACAGTAAAAATGGGTATTATCCATTTACTTTGACTTTCACATGCTTATAAATTTCCCTGCAAATTACTAGACTGTAAGCTCCATTAGAACAGAAGAGCCACATTTTATCATTTTATCCTCACTTCTGATTGTTGTGCATGGCATTTAGTAGGTTCTAAAAAATTATTGGTGTAATGGGTGGATGAATGGGTCCCTATTGTAGAAATTCATTCCTACTGATTCTTCTTAATGACTGACTTCTTGAAGCTCCAGGGAGAATATGAATTGGTAGCCACACTTCCCAAACTCATGTTCATGTTGTTTAACCAGTTGTTTTTCCAGAAAGTCACATTCAGAATTCTTTGAAATTGGGGACCATAAATAGTGCTGTGTCTGTCTGATAATACTGGTATCTGTGCATCATGCTCAAATGCATTTTTAAAATTTAAAAAATCCATATATATTTTTAAAGATCACTAATCAGGATCATTAGCATTTTTCTGTTTTGGATTTCCCTGTCTTCCCATTTGAATCATGTTTTCTGTTTTTCTTTAGTCAGTTTGGCAGAGAAAACTGAAATTCACATAGTGACATGAGTCAGCAGAGAGGTAAATGGAACAACTGGAAATATCTGTGAACCAAAAAAATTCTCCTGCAAGCAGGACTCCACAAGTTTGGTGTACAAAATTGACTTGTTTCTAAAGAAGCTTAATCAATTTCAGAGTGTTCTTTGACAATTTATAGAAATGTTAAGTAGTATTTTTATTTTTATTTTTTTGATAATTGGAAAATACTGCACCTAGAAACCTCAGTTTGCAGACCAAATTAAATTTGTTTAATTGAGAAAAGGTTTTGGGGATTCTGGCCCAAATGTTTCATAGGATTGTTACAATATATAACATTTTCCTGAAAGTATATAATTTATATATTTTATGTGATCAGTGACTCTCTTATTTTTTTCAGTATGTTTTTGGAGATTTTAGCCCTGATGAATTCAATCAGTTCTTTGTGACTCCTCGCTCTTCAGTTGAGGTAAGACAAGTGAGTATGTATGTGGATATAATGATTATATGTCCACTTTAATTTCTATTTGTTTTTGATAAAGAATTCCAATGTACAGAAAAGTTCAGAGACTAATGAGAAATACCTGAACCCAGTAGCTAAATTTGACTGGTATTAACGTTTTGCTATATTTGCTTTAGACTTAAAAAAAATAAAGCATTACAGATACAGTTGAAGCCTCCCTGCATCCCTCCCAGATCTCTTTCACCTCCCTCCCTAGAAATAATAACCTCCTGAAACTGGTAAGTATTGGTTCCTGGCTGTGGTTTTCACC
>NW_007727624.1:51548-52389 GCF_000696425.1 Galeopterus variegatus | reverse complement strand
TCCCTAGAAATAATAACCTCCTGAAACTGGTAAGTATTGGTTCCTGGCTGTGGTTTTCACCTTTTACTACTGTATCACTAGATAGACAGTTGTAGTGTTTTATGTGCTTTAAAATGACACATAAATGGTATACTGTATTTATTATTTTGTAGTTTATTTTAACCTAATGTTATAGTCTTTAGATTTATCTGTGCCAATACATTTGTTCTTATTTGATTTTAATTGCTCAATACTGTTGATCGAACATACCACATTTATTTACTTGTTTACTATTGAGGACTGTTTAAGTATTTTGTTCAACTGTTAAAAAATGTTGCAGTAAACATATTTTGTCATGTTTTCTCATGCTCATCTGCGGGTTTCTCCAGGATATATATAGGCCTAGGAATGAAATTGCTGGGTTTTGCAGGAAATAAGCATATTTAGTTTACTAGAGACTGCACTTCTGCTCTCTAAGGGTTTTAACAGTCTGCATTCCTCTCAGCAGCACATGAGAGTTCTTGCTCTTATTTTTTTAAAAAATCCTTGCTAATTCTCTGTATTGGCATACTTAAAATTTTTGTTAATCTGATGTGTAATAAATGGATTCTCATTGTTTTAATTTACATTTGCTGGATTACAAACAGTTGAGCACTACATTATTTTCATTTCTATTGGTGATATAGATTTCCTCTTTCTGTGAATTATCTGATCTATATCCCTTGTCCATAATTTTAAATCAAGTGGCTTGTCTTTTTCTTACTGATTTGTAGCAGTAATAATCTTGATTTTGCCTATGACAGGTATCTCTTCCTAGCACGAAGGGTTTTAAACTTCATAGATGATGCACTTTTTAAAAAAA
>NW_007727624.1:47723-50901 GCF_000696425.1 Galeopterus variegatus | reverse complement strand
TTATTTTTCCTCCTGGTTTGTGGATTTTTAGTTTATAAAAATGTCTGTAAGAAATGTTTCCCTTCCTTAAGGTAACGAGGACGTTGTCTGTTTCATAAAAAGTTTTAAGGCTTTGTTTTCACACTTCGTGTGTAATACAGCTGAAATTGAGGAATTGGTTTTTGTTTACATGGAAGTGGGGAATCTAACCCCCTCTCCCCATGGCAATAGCAAGTTGTCTCAGCACCGTTGATGGAGAACTCAGTCCTTAGTTGTCACTCCAGCACTGTTGGGTAGCACATCTCCATATATGCTTGCTCTGGTTCTGGGTGCCCTGTTCTGTGGGCCTTTTGCTTATCTCTGTATAATACTACATGCTTTAATTGCTACAGCTTTGTAATCAGTTTTCTGGTAGGATGCGCACCCTCTTCTTATCCTAATTCACAAGTATTTGGCTGTTCTTCATCCTTAATTCTTTGGTATGGTTTATGATCAGCATGTCAAGTTCTATGAAAAATCTTACTGAAATTTTGATTAGAATTGCATCAACATTATGGATTAATTTATAGGAGAATTATTATCTTTATGGTTGTGAGTTTTCACAAAAATGATTGTAGTATATTTTACCATTCATTCAGGTCTTCTAAAATGCTCACTTTTTGTGTGATTAATGATTTCTGCTTTAGCTCAATAAAAACTTATCTGGGACATTTTTTTTTCAGATTTACTTTTAAATATGAAATTGTTGAAATTGTATTGAAAAGGAAAAAAGGGGAAAAAGTAAGTGTATCAAGTAAAATCTTAGTTAAGTTTTAATGAAGCCTAACTAGCCTTTTAGTTCCTTTATTTGATCAATATGACACAAAAGTGTCTGTTTGGATGTTATTAAATATTTATGTTTGGAGTTCTTTTATTTGATAAAATGGAGTAAGGGAGCTAACCCCTTGGAATAGGAGTCAAGAGGCTAGGGCTGGGGTCTGGCTGGGTCACTTACATGTGACCTTGGTGAGTTCTTTGTTCCTTTTCACCTTGGCTGCTTAAATTCTAAACACCAGTTGTGGTGGAGATATAGGACTAAATGAGAACATATTGAAAGCATTATTTGAGCTATGTAAATATAACAAAGATTTATTACTTTCTTCTTTTTCATTTTAGGAAAAAGAAAGAAAGAAAAGAAAAGAAAGCTATGTCAGATTTCATTTTGGAAAATGAATAAATGCACTCCATCTCGTTTTCATTGATGTTAAGTTAGGACGTTAAGGGATCTAAGAATCTGAGCCAGAAAAAACTGAACACTAAATTACTATATTGCATTTACCCAGACATTAAAATATATCTATGCATTTTAGAATTTTGTACAAGGATTGAAGTTTAGTGTTTTCTGATTAAAAAAGACAGTTAATTAGGAAAAACATGATCAGATTCCATATTCCCCAAGTGTTAGTGTCGAAGGTTGTACTCTATACATTATTAATGATTCAAGTTTTAAACAATTTCTCTTTTTTGAATCACAGTGAGATATGGTGGTACTTTCTAAAAACACTGAAATCTTATCTGTGCTTTTTGCAGTTAAGGATTTAACAAATGATAAAACCCAACTTTTCTGTACTTTGTAACTATCCTTAAGTGTTTGCCTATGTGTGGTTGTGTTTGTTTGCAAGTAAGTGTTAGAATAAAAACTTGGGTTTTCATGTAATATGAAAGTGGAAAACGCACCCTATTTCAAGTCTGAAGATTTGGGTTCATTCTGACCCTGCCACTTGCACAGGCTCGGAGATCTTGGGTAATTTCCTTTATCTCATCATGCCTCCCTTTCCTTTCTTTTTTTTTTTTTAATTTGAAAAATGAGAATGTTTATTTACTTCATCAAGGTGTTTGGAAATCACCTAATGTATGTTGTGATACCTAGTTGTCAGTAGTAGATATGAAGGATGTAGATGGTAAAGTTTTGCCAAACTTTTTAGTGGCAGAAGTAATGGCTGAGTCTCATCAAAATGAGTTCTGGCTTCAGAAATGTTAGTGTGTTTGGAATTATTTGGGGTCTTCCGTTTTTCTTTTTTTTGAGTATATATTGAAGTTTGAGGGGATATGACACATGTTGTCTGTCAAGATCACAGTAACCCGAAAAAGGGAAATATGGGCTAAGTAACATGATTGGATTGAGTTACCTTTCTCAATATTATAATTATTATAATAATTTCTCAGAATTATAATTATTATAATTCAGGAGGCTGAATTATAGTTCTCTTCCACTTCTTCGTTTGTTGGGCCCTTTATCTTGCAGGTAAAATAATTTAAACTCATACATGCATTATTCCTACCATGTGTCTGTGGCATAAATTAGAATCCAGTCCTGTTTTTTATATACTTTTTTTGGCTAATAGGAATTTGATAAAAGCATTTTTTTTCCCATTTGATCCAAGAACTGAAAAACCAAAATTAAGAAATGTAGGGTGTTAAAATGTAAAAGCGTCCTATCTTCCCCCAAAAGCATCACTCCTCTCAATTGAGGGCTTTATTTTGTCTGTCTTTTAGTTTGCTTGTTTGAAAACTTGCAACATAGGGTGTCCAGTAGTTTAACAGGAGAAACAAATTCAGGTGATTTTTTTGCATGTGATCTTAAATATTAGTATTAATTTTTTATTTTTTTTATTTTTATTTTTTTTCCTTTTTGTCTTTTTTCGTGACTGGCAACGGATCGCAACCCTCAGTGTCGCGCCCGTACCAGACCGGGACTGGCAACGGGATCGCAACCCTTGGTGTTGCTCCCGCAACTCGCTCAGCCAGTGAGCGGCTGGTCTGTATGTGGGATCCAAACCCTTGGCGGGAGCGCCACCACACTTTCCAAGCGGCACACTGTAGCAGTGCGCCACCGGGCCGGCCCCTAGTATTAATTTTTTAAAGGTAACTGATAATCCCTACCGTCCAGCCTCCCCCTCCGAAAAAATAAAAGTAACTGATAATCTTTTATAGAGCTGTGCTCTAGATTATAAACTAGGGTGATTTAAAAATGAATTTCTCCAGGGCCAGCCCGGTGGCACACTGCAGAGTGCGCCGCTTGGGAGTGTGGCGGCGCTCCCTCCAAGGGTTCGGATCCCATGTGGAGACCGGTTCCCGCTCACTGGCTGGGCGCAGTGTGGGCGCAACACCGAGGGTTGCGATCCTGTTGCCGGTCCCCGGTGCGGGCGCGACACCGAGG
>NW_007727624.1:42423-46881 GCF_000696425.1 Galeopterus variegatus | reverse complement strand
TCCCGTTACCGGTCAGTAAAAAAGACAAAAAGGAAAGAAAAAAAAAAAAGAGTTTCTCCAATGGAAAAAAATACAGTCAGTTTATTCGATAAGCATGTCTGTGTACCAGTCATAATCATGTTGTGGATATCAAAAAATAGGGAAGAAAATAATCATTATTCTTAAAAATTTGCAGAATCTCATTATTGGAAACAGCACACATACCTCAACCATTACTGAATAAATAGGTCCACAACAACATAGCTAGTACAGGCTATAGACATATGAGTGTTAGAGAATGTGGGTGGGAGTGTTGAGTGTGGAAACTGATGCCGGGTATAGACAGTTATTCTCAATTTGGCATTTTAATGAGACTTCAGAGGAAGGATTCGTGACACAAGTCTTTCTTATGGAGGACAGAACAAACAGTGGCAGCCCCTGAAGGAGACTTTAAAACTGTAGCTTCTCTCCTGAGGGTGGCCCACGAATTGCCTTCACAAGATTGTAGCACTACTTTCACACTGGGCTGGTTCAACTTTGTCTCTGACATAACTGGATGTCAGTTTTTTACATTGCTCGGTTCACATTTGTGTGGGGAATTTTGTTTTGCTTTGATTGTTTTTTTAAATTTTTGTTTTCTTATAAGTAGCTGTATAGTTAAAAAGTGAACTTTGAACCATTCTTACATTCTTTTTATTAAAAAATATAAAATATCTAGAAGATATTTATTTTTAATAGCCTTAAACTAGATACAGCCCAAATGTCTATTAACAGGTAAATGGATAAAATGTATTATATTTGTATAATGTAGTACAACTTAGTTAAAAAAAGAACTATTAATACATGACATTCTTACATTCTTATTTTATTTTGCTGTTTATTATACCCAATTACCACAGACTAAGGGGACATCTTATGTGTGGTGGAGGTTTATTGAATGAAATTTGCCACATGCCTAAAGAGTAGAAAAGAAGTACACACACCCCCATTTCTTCTGTGTGAGAACTCACTGCAGAAGTTAGTAATTTCCACAATTAATGCTGTTTTATAAGATTAGCAAATCAAAGTAAGCGTTTTAGGCACACTAACAAAATGACGGTATTGCGTGGAGTTCAGTGGTGGGCTATCACCAGATCCCTCCTGTATCACTGACTAGCAGTGTGACCTGGAACGTCAGCCCTGGCTTCCTGATCTGTCAGATGTNTTCTTATTTTATTTTGCTGTTTATTATACCCAATTACCACAGACTAAGGGGACATCTTATGTGTGGTGGAGGTTTATTGAATGAAATTTGCCACATGCCTGAAGAGTAGAAAAGAAGTACACACACCCCCATTTCTTCTGTGTGAGAACTCACTGCAGAAGTTAGTAATTTCCACAATTAATGCTGTTTTATAAGATTAGCAAATCAAAGTAAGCGTTTTAGGCACACTAACAAAATGACGGTATTGCGTGGAGTTCAGTGGTGGGCTATCACCAGATCCCTCCTGTATCACTGACTAGCAGTGTGACCTGGAACGTCAGCCCTGGCTTCCTGATCTGTCAGATGTTCACAGTAACAGGACCTCTTTCCCGAGGTTGTTGAGAGGAACGGGGTGTGTGCTCAGCACTTCTGAGCCCTTGGTCAGCGCCGCCTGGTGTCACTGTGTGTCCTCTCCACCTGCTTGTCCTCCTCCCTCGTCTGCTTGTTCTTCCACATTGATGGGGTTTTTCTTCTGCGTGTTGCTTGGAGGACTGGTTTGGGAGTTTAGGGGAGTTGTTACAATCCCATGGCTGAGTGTTTGGAGAGGAGGTTAACTGCAGGGTAGTTGTCAGTATTCCAGCAGCTCTCCGCTTTGGAGTGGGGTTTGAAGTGGATCACTGCTGCAACCCCTGCTCCAAACTGGGAGTCTTCCCAGCCTGCTTACTCTCTCGGTCTGCAGATTTTCTTCAGAGTTTCTCTCTTCCCCAAGCAGAATGGAATACAAGTGTGAAGAGAACTTTGTTCTGATATGTGGGATGATGAAACTGTTGATTTGTTTTGGCTCAGAAAAAGATGGTTTCTTGATATTAACAATGATTTTGTGTAAATATAGACAGATTCAGAACACTTTGTACCTTGGAATAGTACAGATTTCCATCACCAGAGGGCATCCTAGTATCACTGACAGAAAGGGAGGCATTTTGTGATCTGAACTGTCTTTTTTTCTTGATATTAACAATGATTTTGTGTAAATATAGACAGATTCAGAACACTTTGTACCTTGGGATAGTACAGATTTCCATCACCAGAGGGCATCCTAGTATCACTGACAGAAAGGGAGGCATTTTGTGATCTGAACTGTCTTTTGTGACTGCAGAGGGCATGAACATGACTTGTGGCTTCCTCAGACACACGTGGCCACTGTACACACATGCCTTTCTGCTACGGGTGTCTGTCAGCATAACTGCTGGTGTGTGGAATGGTCTTTGCACTGCAGGTGCAAGGCCCAGTACAGCCCATCTCAGCATACAGAGCTTCCTTCTTTGAGTCAGCATAAGGAGAACCAGGGTACCCCTGAGTGGCAATATGCGCATCTCTCAAGTCTTGAAGATGTCGGGTTCCTTTTGAAGTGCCCTGTGTTTTCTTAGCTTCTTATCTGTCATTAATTCTCTGAGGAGAGAATTTACTGGGTTACTTGGAGATAAAAGCTTTTATCATCGTGGTTATTGTATTGGTTTGCTAAAAGTTCATTGGCGAAATCAGCTGAGGAAGCAGCAGCTTTTAGACAGTAGTGGCTGTGAGAATCACCTGGGAGCCTCTGAACATTGCAGACCCCTGGACCCTGTCCAGGCACTCGGGCCACTGAACTGCATGTGCTGCAGCACGCAGACTTTGAGAAACGCTGCACTAGGATGTTGTCGTTCCTTTGTTCTGCTTTCAGGTATCAATTATCTGTCCACTTACCTTATCTTACTAAACTTTTTTATCCCAAGCACGTCCAATTGAAGCATTTCTAACTACTAAATAAATATTATGGCATAGCTAGGAAGAAGAAGAATCTGAGGTATTCATAGTACCTCCCTCCTTTCTACAAAGAAGTTAGATGCTTGCCGTTTTGCTTTCTCTCCTCCAAACAAGAAATGTGACTTGCTGTTAATTCAGTTATTGAAGGCACTATGTTAAAAAGGAAGCCATGATTCCCAAGCTTTTTCTTTTTGGTGGGCTTTTCTCTGCTCTCTAACCATAAACTTGGTCCTGGCCTCTGCTGGCTGTGCTGCAGTGTGGCGATCATGAGCAAGAAGTGCAGATGGTCCATGAGAGTCGTATTTACCAGTGCATGCAGACACACAAACAAAAGCGTCTGTGCCGTTTATGGTCAGTCACGAGCATCCTGTGTAGCTGATCTACATGTCCGTTGGAAATCATTTTGATTTTTGTCTTTTTTTGGCCTCACTTTTGGATCTGTTTAATAATGACACATATTTGAAAGCAGTCCTATAAGTGTTTTTTCCTCATTTAATTTAAATGAAGATAATTCAGATTTTACTGATTCTTGTGTTGTTCTGGTAAAAGTAACATCAGGAGAAGAAGTTGCATGGTAAAAAGTTTTAATGAAATAGAGCCTTAATGAAATATCATGTGTTGTTGGGTTTTAACATTTTGTTGAATTAAAACTTCTTTTTCGATTCCTTATACAGCTTCCTCCATACAGTGGAACAGTTCTGTGTGGTACACAGGCTGCAGATGAACGACCTGATGGTAAGCTAGTTCTCTCCTTGTTTTCCTGATGTGAATTCTGGCCGTATGTGCTGGATGGGCAGGCTACCTGCAAACAGTGTTTTCCCGTTTGTTCATACTTTCTGAATAAACATTTCCTTATAGGTTGAAGTTTTTGCTATACGTTACAGCATATTTAACCACTGAATCACTTTGACTAATGTACTAGTTTTAAACTTTATTCTGTGCTTCAGAGTGCCAGACATCCAAGATTTAGTTTAAGAAATTGTGGTTCAATTATTTTATTTTTTTCTTAACCGTTCTCAATGCCACAGGTATGTTATTCTTCATAACCACATGCTAAAGTTCTGAAACTTTACAAAGTGGGCTTTCTTGTCTTGTTGCTAAAGAGGCTGCTGGGTCCAGAGCTGGCTAGCTTCTGAGCATGTGTTCTTTGCGCTGCTAAGTGGCAGCTGGGATCTGTTGTTCTTGCAGCTTAGATTCATGTCCTGGTCTGTTGCTGACTCTTGGGAATTCAGGTAACCTCTTCACCTCTGTTACTTTTTTTGGTCTCTGTCACAGACACTGAGCTGATTACTGGAGATGGTGCTTATTAAGATGTAATGATTTTGTATTGTTTGAGTACCCTGTGTTGAAATACCAGCAGGACCATTTAATTATCGCGGGCTGCCACTGCACAGTTCAAACCCGCTTAGACCGTTTTTTAGTCTGGACTACTTAGAAGCTGAAAGCCAAATTTTTTTTTTTTTTTTTTTTTTTTTTTTTTTTTTTTTTTTTTT
>NW_007727624.1:37030-41492 GCF_000696425.1 Galeopterus variegatus | reverse complement strand
TTCAAACCCGCTTAGACCGTTTTTTAGTCTGGACTACTTAGAAGCTGAAAGCCAAATTTTTTTTTTTTTTTTTTTTCCTTTTTTTTTGTCTTTTTTCGTGTCCGGCAACGGATCGCAACCCTCAGTGTCGCGCCCGTACGGGACCGGCAACGGGACCGCAACCCTCGGTGTTGCGCCCGCACCTCGCTCAGCCAGTGAGCGGGAACCGGTCTGTATGTGGGATCCAAACCCTCTGCCGCGCTCCCAAGTGACGCACTGTAGCAGTGCGCCACCGGGCTGGCCCGAAGCCAAATGTTTTCTTTGAGAGTTGGGGATTTGGATTCCCTACTTAGTTAACATGATCAGATTTATTAAAGGGGTTTTAATTATAATTTAGTTTTAACTGTAAACCTTGAAAAGACTAAACTTTTTATCTACAGTAACATCAGGAAGTGATTATATTGAAAATTATTAGCAGTCGTATAAGAAACATTAATATAGAAGACCATAAGGGAGCAAGCAGATCTAATAATAGCCTAGGACGAGTAGTAAAATAGATGAAGCTCTAGGGACCCAAAAGCCAGGCTGGTCAACCTTCTGAGCCTCTTTAATCTTCTAATGTCTTAGACTTCAGGCATCTGTGTCAGTGGGATTTCCCTCTGTCTGTGTGCTTTGCACATACTAAGCATGCTGCAAAATGTTTATCTAATGCTTATAGGCGTTCCATTTTTTTTCCTTCCACATCACTTTTCCTCTCTCCTTCAGTTAACGGCCTCACCCTCTTCCCAGTAGGTAAGCACCACCAGCTCTTCCTCTCCCCAGCCTGGGATTTTCTGATTCCACACCTCTCATCCACTTCTTCTTTACAGGCTGTTGTCCCTTTTCATTTACTTCTTCTTGGCTCTTTTTCTCAATTCTCTGCTGTCTTCTTTTTTTTTTTTTGGTCCTTTTTTTGAGACCAGCCGCACTGCGCTCAGCCAGCAAGCGCTGTGAGCGCACCGGTCATCCCTATGTAGGATCCGAACCCACGGCGGGAGCGCTGCTGCGCTCCCCGCGCCACACTCTCCCGAGTGCGCCACAGGCTCGGCCCTCTGCTGTCTTCTTTCAAATTTGTCTTTTATTCTGCTGAAAACATAACTAAAATCTTGCTGCTTTCTTGCACAGTTAGTGATAGGCCTACTTAAAGGTCCCTCTTTCTCCAAAGGTTTTTTTGGTTCTCTTGTGTTTCCATTACTTTTGTTTCTCTTACAGTGCCTACCCCACTGTATAGCAGTGAATCTGCCTTTCTTTTTAGGCTGTGCTCAGCTGTTGATGGCAAGGACTATTTTCATTTTTGTATGTCTGTCAGCTGTACAGTAGAATATCTGGAATTTTATAGACCCTCAGTATGTTTGTTGGATGAGTGATTTAGAATGCCTTATTCTGCTACCTCCCACCACAGCCAGTCACAACAAGCCACTTGCAGGGACACCTCATCAAGGCATACACTTTCATACCTTTGCCTTTTTTAGACAATTCCTAAAGTTTGAAATATCATATCTCCACCTTCCCCAAATCCAGTTACCTTCAGGTTCCACTGACCTGTCTATAGCCTCTGATTGAAATCGATCACTTTTTCCTGTGACTGGAAGCATTCTTTTTATAAAGCTGTTCCCAGCCTTGTCTCATCCTCCGTCTGCATTGTCGTCCTTGGTAGTTTGCATTTGTCTTCCTAGTAAACATAAACCCCTTGAGCAGGGACCTTGCCCTACTAATCTCTGTTGCCCATCCCCACCTCGCACCCCAGGCCACTGTACTGCAGGTACTGCAATGAACAGACTTTAAGAAATGCTGCGTTAGGATGTCATTATTCCATTTGAGCTGGTTCTCTTTCCCCCAACAAATCCACTGCCTATGTGACCTGAGTGTTGAGTTCCCATCTTCCCAATCAGTGTATTGATGGGATTGCTTAAAGCTGAGTTTGCCGGCCTCTCCCCACTCCTCCAGCATGACAGATTGGGCTCTGTCACAGCTCTCTGCCATGCAGTGCACGTGTGTCCACGGAGTGTTCCTCCATGAGAATAGGAACTGTTCTGGTTAAGAATCTGCCTTCTGTTTTTTGATGTGATCAAACACTATATTGGGTAAATGTTTTACTAATAGCCGTAGTGTATTAAAATGGTTCCACTCATGTTACATCGTATTCTAGAATGTTGTATTATCTGATAAGGTTGAGAATTGAGATGTGGAAGGCACTGTGTCTGTTGAAAATAATCAGTCTTGCATAAGCTTTGTGACACAATGCATGCCAATTTTTAATGTGATTTTATAACGTGTAACACAGTCTCTAAAGGGTACCGTCCCACATGGAGTGTTCTTCACTGCTTCAGGCACACCCACTGCAGTCCACGTAGCATTGCAGCCTCAACATATCATGGAATAGGTGATGCCTGGAAGCAAAACGGACAGTCATCCCCTAAGTATAAAAATAAAAATAAAAGACATTTCTCTTTGATGATTTCTTTTCAAAGTAAGGGAACAAAAAATAAATACTTAATGGCCAGAGGAATTAGATTGTCCTGTTGGTGGTTTTATATGTAAAGTTGCTATTAGATAGATATAATCATCATCAGTGTTCTTTTTGGGGGTGGCGGGGGAGGACCTGTGATATTGAAATGAATGGAGAAGACTTGGAGACTGTTGGGTCCCTGTCTTCCTCCCTCCTGCTCACTTGCATGTAACTGGCCCCTCTCTGGGTCTGTGCTTTGTCTTCTACAAAAAGACTTCTGAGGGTTTTTCCAAGGTAAAATATATTCAGTTCTCTGCAATAGAACACCATTCTTTGGGTATTATGATTCTTTTCTTGAAATAGATGCCTTGAAAAGAAAAATTGGTCTCCTATGCTAGACTTGAAGAAATCTTCAGTTGTGCAATAAAAGCTAATTATAAGGTGTCCTTTCTTACCTTAACTTCAAAATGTATAATTTCTTAAAATCAAAGGCTATATTGATGCTCGATATCTGTTGAAAGACACAATTGATGGTAATACTTAACCTAATTTCAGAGATGTGAACTATGAAAAAATGTCCATCTTAGCATGAGTGGAATATGTAGATTGTTGTTAACTGGGAGGAGATATTGAAGACTTCCAAAGAGACTTGTAAAAGTTCACATTCTTAACTTTATCTTTTGGTATTTTTGAAAGTGTCCTTACCACCCACGGAGTTAGTCCAATATGAGTTCACGTAGTGGACATTTACATGTGTTCATGCTAGGGCCATTTTCAGATGTCAGTTAAGGTTGTCAGCAAAGGAGACCAAGAGATGGTTAATTTGAAAGAGTGCTTCTGGAAACACACTTTTATATTTAAGATTCTTTGTGTAGTTTATATTTTTGGAATTATTAAATCACAGTAACTAAAGAAGCCTGTGTAAGATGTTTTAAGTTCCTAAGTTAATTGTCATGAATTTTTTAAAATTAAGTTTTCCAAAATACATATTCCCTTATCTCAGGTATAAAAATAAGCTATAATGAAGTCAGATTCCACTGAGGGTTGTTTTTAAACAGGCAAAATATTATTAGTTTTTTATCACAAATGTATTTTAATTTCCACTTTCTGAAAGTCTTCCTTAGTCACCTGGAGACTTCAAAGATGAGCCCGGGCTTCCGTTTTTCATATCCTCAAATTAAATATAATTTTGTAGTTATTTAATTTCAGCAGATTATTTATTCATCACAGAAATAAAATGTCATAGCTTTGTTAATTAAGAAAAGAATTTAAGGTTTCAGTTTTCAGAAATGAAAATGAGTAAATTATTGGTGCTTTTATAGTTTGTACAGCTGTTCTTAACTAGTGGGGTATTTACTGATCATTTTCTTTCTACACAGGACAGGAATATCAGAGAATTGAGTTTGGTGTTAATGAAGTAATTGAACCCGACGATTCTTTGCTGAGAAACCCCAGCTACAGTATTTCAAGCACATTGAATCCTCAGGCCCCTGAATTTATTCTCAGTTGTACAACTTCCAAAAAGACCCCTGATGGCATAGATAAAGACGTAAACTACAGCTCCATTGACTGCCAGTACCCAGACTCTGCCCTCGCTTTGGATAGCAGCTCTAATGTAGAGGCAGAAGTTTTGGACAATGATGGTGTCTCAGGTGGTCTTGGACAAAGGGAGCGTAAAAAGAAGAAAAAACGGCCACCCGGATATTACAGTTACTTGAAAGATGGTGGTGATGATAGTGTTTCCACAGAAGCCCTAGTCAATGGCCATGCCAATTCGGCAGTCCAGAACAGTGTCAGCACAGAGGATGCAGAATTTATGGGCGATATGCCCCCATCAGTTACGCCCAGGACTTGTAACAGCCCTCAGAACTCCACAGACTTCGTCAGTGACACTGTACCTGATGGTTCTTTCCCCAGAGCACTCGACAGTGATGCCAGGACTGCAGGGCAGCCTGAGGGGTGCCACGGGACTAATTTTGAACAATCCTGCCTCCC
>NW_007727624.1:33309-36644 GCF_000696425.1 Galeopterus variegatus | reverse complement strand
GTGAGGGCACAGCGGCCAATGGGGTGGAGTTGCACAACGTGGAAAGCGTAGACTTATATTCAGCTAAACCCGAGAGCACTTCACCTCCCACCGATAGTGCGGTCTCTGTGGCAGGCGCCGTTCCCGTCAGCCAGCCCAAGTCCTGGGCCAGTCTGTTTCATGATTCTAAGCCCTCTTCCTCCTCGCCTGTGGCATATGTGGAAACTAAGTATTCCCCTCCTGCCACATCTCCCCTGGCCTCTGAAAAGCAGGTTGAAGTCAAAGAAGGGCTTGTTCCAGTTTCAGAGGATCCTGTAGCCATAAAGATTGCAGGTATAGTTAAAAAGATACAAGTCAAAAGCGAAAATGGGAGAAAATCTCATCGACTGTTGAATAAAAAATTTAGTAAGACAATCCAGGTTAATAAACTGAGGTGATAGATTGTTACCCACAGCAGTAGTAGGTTAACTGCATTAATAGGAATTTCTGAAGAATGTCAGTGTCAGTGTCTTACATGTTATCTACAAGTAAAACAATACAGAAAATGGGAGGAGGTGGGTGTCATACCTTTATGTCAAGTGGAAAATCCATGTCTGTTCCTTGTTGTTTTCTGTTGACAAATTACATTTCCATTTCTTGCCTTTTGATCAAGTAGTTCTGCTCCACTTTGTGAATGTGTAGTGGACTTGTCCTGTGTTACAGCTGACATATCTTTGGTATGTTTTGTACTCACTTTGTACTGTTTCTTTTTTATATTTCTTAAGATATAAGAAAGCATTTTGTGAATGACAGAGGATTTTTCCTTTTTAATGCCTATTTTGGATTGAGTAAATAGATTTTATTCAGAGTTTTAGGATAACAAGGTCAGCTCTTGATAGGAAAAGAAGAATTATGAGTTCATCCCAAAGTTAACATTTTTTTATAAAGTGCTATGTCTCTAAAGTGGGACCAATTCATAATAAAAACACAGAGAAATAAAAGAAGCTGCACATGTTTATACATGTGCATCTATATATGTGTATGTTTATACATATCTAAGAAGCAAAAACTGTTTCTTCTGGTTTGGTTCTACCAAGAAGTTTGGTAGCCAGCTCTTCAGATTCTTGCCCTATTAGCCAAGTTAAGATAAGCCACCTCATTTAGGCTTTATATAATATTTTCTGATTTAACATTGTGGAACACCTGACAGCATTCATTACCAGGATGCATTAGTAAGCTACAAAATGGCATACATACCCTTTTATGAATGAGCAGAATTCTATCAAAAATAAAGCACATTCTTATGATGGTAGTAGGATGACAGCAAGCAATACTTAGTGGGGGGAAAGAGCCTTTTATTCCTTATACAAAACACATTAGTTTGAATAATCTTGGTGTTCTGGAGTTCTCTTAAAATGAGAAGATTATTGATAGGCCAACTAACCATCATTATTTGGGCTTCATATCTATTTGTAAAAGCCAGGTGGTTTCTTTAATATAACTTTAAGAGTGTATTCATTGCAGGGGGCCANTAATACATAAACCAGTGTCGTTGCAACCCCGTGGTCTGATTAATAAAGGAAACTGGTGCTATATTAATGCTACATTGCAGGCACTGGTTGCTTGCCCTCCGATGTATCACCTGATGAAGTTCATTCCTCTGTATTCGAAGGTGCAAAGGCCTTGTACATCAACACCCATGATAGACAGCTTTGTTCGGCTAATGAATGAGTTTACTAATATGCCAGTACCTCCAAAACCCCGACAAGCTCTTGGGGATAAAATCGTGAGGAATATTCGCCCTGGAGCTGCCTTTGAACCCACATATATTTATAGACTCCTGACAGTTATCAAGTCGAGCCTGTCTGAAAAGCGTCGACAAGAAGATGCTGAGGAGTACTTAGGCTTCATTTTAAATGGACTTCATGAGGAAATGTTAAACCTAAAAAAGCTTCTCTCACCAAATAATGAAAAATTTAGGATTTCCAATGGGCCCAAAAGCCACTCGGTGAATGAAGAAGAGCAGGAAGAACAGGGCGAAGGGAGTGAGGATGAATGGGAGCAAGTGGGTCCCAGGAATAAAACCTCGGTCACCCGCCAGGCAGATTTCGTTCAGACTCCAATCACCGGCATTTTTGGTGGACACATCGGGTCTGTGGTTTACCAGCAGAGTTCAATAGAATCTGCCACTTTGCAGCCATTTTTCACATTGCAGTTGGATATCCAGTCTGACAAGATACGTACAGTCCAGGATGCATTGGAAAGCTTGGTGGCAAGAGAATCTGCCCAAGGTTATACCACAAAAACCAAACAAGAGGTTGAGATAAGTCGAAGAGTGACTCTGGAAAAACTCCCTCCTGTTCTCGTGCTACACCTGAAACAATTTGTTTACGAGAAGACTGGTGGATGTCAGAAGCTTATCAAAAATATTGAATATCCTGCGGACTTGGAAATTAGTAAAGAACTGCTTTCTCCAGGGGTTAAAAATAAGAATTTTAAATGCCACAGAACCTATAGGCTATTTGCAGTGGTCTACCATCACGGCAACAGTGCGAAGGGTGGTCATTACACTACAGATGTCTTCCAGATTGGTCTGAATGGCTGGCTGCGCATCGATGACCAGACAGTCAAGGTGATTAACCAGTACCAGGTGGTGAAGCCAACTGCTGAACGCACAGCCTACCTCCTGTATTACCGCCGAGTGGACCTGCTGTAAACCCCCTGTGCGCCATGTGTGTGTGTGCCTGATGCCCGCTTCATAGAACATTGACTCTCACTAACTTCCTGCCACTCTTTAGTGGCTCTTTAGAGAGAAACTCTCTTCCTTTTGCAGAAATGGGCTAGAATGAAAAGGAGATGCCTTGGGGTTTGTGCGCAACATAATTTATGTTGACTTCTAACTTCCAAATCAAAATCATTTGGTTGAAACAGACTATTGCTTGATTAAAAAAAAAACACATAAACCCATATTTCTAAAATAATGCTGATTCCTGAGATAAGAAAGAGGAACTTGCATTTGATTCCCAGGCTAATTGCTTAGTAGAATCAATCCTGCACCAGCAACACTTGTAAATTTGTGAAAATGAATTTTATCTTTCCTTAAAAAGTAAATTTTTTAATCCATCACACTTTTCTCCCTCACCCTTTAGTTTTTGATAAGTGATAGAAATGAGCCAGATATCAGAGAAGAAATAGTTCTTTCTTCAAAAGAAAAAATAAACACAAAAAATAAGTTGCTGGTTCCTAACAGGAAAAGTACATTTTAATAATTGTGCAGTGAGAAACTGCTCACGTACACATTGCAGATAAAAGTTTGGAGTCAAGGTGTTAGCCTGCACAGATGGGTGATTGTAGCTTTATTGCCATTAAAAGATTGC
>NW_007727624.1:30102-32535 GCF_000696425.1 Galeopterus variegatus | reverse complement strand
TCTGTAATGCTGTGTCCCTTATTGTACACAGTTTAGTGGTATTTAGGAGTATAAAGTTGTCACCCGTCAATAAAAATCACCAAGTTGGTTTAAAAAAAAAAATTAATAGGATGAAGCCAGGTAGTTTTATATTCATAAGGTAATCAATATTAATAAAAATAAAACTTTTCAATAAGATTGAAAAATATTTCAGAATAAATGTGTTAACTTTAAAGGCAAAAGCTCAATCAGAAATAGCATTATGGGCAAGCAAGTATTTGCATTTTGTAGTCTATTGGCTAAAACTTAATTGATTTAAATAATTATTGATTTAATATCTGTTGTTTTCTTTCATTTTATAGCACATGGGGTATTCATAAGCATTTAAGAAAGTAAGTGTAATTATTTACTTACATCTTTTTCTCACTAGCCCAGAAAATTCTAAAGAGCAGAGAATATATTTACTTTATTCACTGCTGTCTCCATGCCAGGAATGGATACATAGTATAGTTGATAAATTTGTGCTGACCAGGTAAATTAGTACCATGGAGTAAAAAAGGAGAAACAAAAAAAGTTGCTTGTATCTTATTTATTAACACTTTAGATTAGCGATGTACTTGTTCATCACTGTCACTATACTGAAGATTTCTCAAAGACATGGATGATTTTTTTTTTTCAAATTTGTGCCCAGATGTATCACAATGAACCATATGTGGTCAATTAACAAATATCAATTAAAAAAATTGAACTGTATGGGAAATAAAACAGTGCAGTTGCATGGAAAAAGGTCGATGCAGAAAGGGCTGACTAACCCAATTTTGTGAGTATATAACAAAAACGGACATAGAAGAGAAAAACATAATAGAGGTTTCTGAGGACATAGTATCTTATCTTATCACTTTAAGAAACTTTTGAGACACCATATATCTGATCATAAAATAGGATTTTCTTTTTTTTTATCAGCACCGCACTCTCCCGAGTGAGCCACAGGGCCGGCCCGGATTTTCTTTTTTTTTAGTCAACACAGGAAACTAAAATAGCTATGACAGGAAAATAGATTTTAAGTGACATCATGATAAATATTCTTCCTAAAGAAGTGGAAAAGATTAAGGAATTTGTTAAATTGGAAATAGTTAGCTATAAGTACATGTGTTGACTTCTGCATTCTCAATTCTGTTCCGTTGGTCCCTGTGTCTGTTTATATGCCAGTACCATGCTGTTTTGGTTACTACAACTTTGTAATATAGTTTGAAGCCAGGTAATGCAATGCCTCCAATTTTATTTTTATTTATTTGTTCAGGATTGTTTTGCCTATTTGAGGTCTTTTGTTGTTCCATATGAATTTTAGTATTATTTTTTTCTATTTCTGTGAAGAATGTTATTTGTATTTCGATGGAGATTAAATTGAATCTGTCAATTGCTTTGGGTAGAATGGACATTTTCACAATGTTAATTCTTCCAATCCATGAACAAGGAATGTCTTTCCATCNTTTTGCATCCTCTTTAATTTCTCTCAGTAGTGCTTTGTAGTTCTTATTGTAGAAATCTTTTACCTCTTTGGTTAAATTTATTTATTCCTAGGTATTTTATTATTTTGGTAGCTATTGTAAATGGGCTTGCTTTCTTGATTTCTTCTCCTGCTTGTTCATTGTTAGTGTATAAGAATGCTATGATTTTTTTTGTATTGATTTTGTATCTGCAACATTACTGAATTTGTTTATGAGCTCTACTAATTTTTTGGAAGAAGTTATGGGTTTTTCTATATGTACAATCATGTTATTTGTGAACAGGAACAATTTGACTTCATCTTTTCCAATTTGGGTGCCCTTTATTTCTGTCTGTTGCCTGATTACTCTGGCTAATACTTCCAATACTATGCTGAATAGGAGTGATGAGAGTGGGCATCCTTGTCTTGTTCCTATTCTTAAAGGAAAAACTTTCAGCTTTTCCCCATTCAGGATGATGTTGGCAGTGGATTTGTCATATGTGGCTTTTGTTGTATTTAGATATTTTCCTTCTATACATAATTAGTTGAGGGTCTTTATCATGAAATGACACTGAATTTTGTGAAATGCTTTTTCTGTGACTATTGAAATAATCGTGTTTTTGTCCTTGCTTTTTTTGGTGTGTTGTATCACATTTATTGATTTATATATGTTGAACCATCCTCCATATCTGGGATGAATTGCAGTTGATCATTTTCAAAAAAAGGGCACCAAGAACATACACTGGGGAAAGGACAGCCTTTTCAGTAAATGGTGCTGAGAAAACTGGATATCCACATGTAGAAGAATATACCAAAACCGATTCAAAATCGATTAAAGACTTAAGTATAAGACCTGAAACTATAAAACTCCTATATGAAAACATAGGGGAAAGACTTCAGGATGTAGGACTGGGAAAAGACTTTATGGATATGACCCCAAAAGCACAAGCAACAAAGGAAAAAAATAA